>NW_021319341.1:1004206-1035863 GCF_001605985.2 Dendrobium catenatum
GCTTTCTAATGCAAAGGTTCTTGCTTTTCATCTCAACTCTCTTGTGATTGTTTCTCTTTGCTTTTGGTGGAGAAATTCCTCATTTTTTGAGGGAAATTAGGGCAAAACCAAAATTGTGGAACCCTAGGGCGTATCATAGAGATGACGAAGGAACCGGAGGCGAAGGCAGCGGGCTCCGTTTGGCTTCAACTGCGAGCTCTCTCGGTCCGCCCTAAAAGATTTCTTTTGTGGATCGGAAAAATGGAGAAAAAGGATTCATGTAGCCGACCCCACGTAGTGGGATAAAGGCTTGATGTTGTTGTTGTTGTTGTATCGGAAAAATATGGCTTCTAGCTCGCAGAAAAGGCTAAATATAATGAAGGATTTTATCAGTTAATAACCGGACACACGTGTCCGACACGCGTGTCCGATTTTAATTTTAATTTTTTTAATTGCGACACTCCAATGCCGTGTCGGACACGTGTCCATGCTATGTCCGACGCGTGTCCGTGTCTGACACTGCATACCCTCTTTAAGAGGCGTGTCGGTGCATCATAGGTCCATAATCACCGGTCTTTTAAGAAGCAGTAGCTTGCTCATATTATGTTCTTATATCTCCAACATTCAGTCATGGAATCTAATAAGAGTAGCGCCCCAGTACCATAAACCCTTGACCATTTGCATACCTCCACCGAGAGTACATTGATGTTATGTTACATGATTTATTCGTTGATACTATAAGTAAATATCTGTGTGTATGGACAGCGTTGAATAGACCTAAATTAGCATCTTTAACAACAAATTTTCTACAACTAGAAGGATATATTATGTATACTTTCCTTTGGTTTTATTCCTTGAAATTGAGATCTCCCCATCGGATTGGTTGGCGAGGAAGTACATCTCACAGTTGAAGCAAATGTTATGGCACTCTTTATGGGAGTTGTAGGACATTACTTGGGCTTGCTGCTGGTACTGGTTCTCATTTTTCCTCAATTACTCTGCATTAAAATGGCTCCAGTACGTCCAACATTTTGCCTCAATTACTCCGCATTAAAATGGCTCCAGTACGTCCAACATTTTTGCCAGTCATAATATTTTCATTATGTACATGCTTTGTAAATCCGCACAGAAATTTTGACTAGAAGCAGAAGCACAATTAATGATCCTGTTTAGCAAGCACAATTTCATTGGTACAAAATGGTCTTGCATTCCATAGCACTCATAAAACGGAGTAACCTTCGATAGTGAGCGAGGCCATTGAAGTGTAAAACTACTGAAACTGTACAATTCCGTCCTTTTACAAATTCTACATTTGTCATTTTGAGCTTAATGGAATCCAATCAAATCTAAATTGCACCATGTAGCACATAGTTAAGATAAATATGTTTGAAGTATTGGAATTAAAAATCATTTGTGAACTGCTAAAAGGTCAAATAGATGGTAAATGCTATAAGAATCATGACTTAATTTTTTTCCACGAGTACATAAATGATAAAGTAGAAGTATTAGATTTGACTTATGTTAAGAAAGGTTGAGGTAGGCCTAAAAAGACTTGGTTAGAAAATATTAGAAATGATATTTCTTTATTAGATTTAAATGAGAATTTGACTTTTAATATGACACAATGAAGAAAAATGATTCATGTGGCTGACCCCACGTAGTGGGATTAAGGCTTGATGTTGTTGTTGTTGTAGTACATAAATGATAAACCTCAATACATATAAGGCTACTTCTCCAATTAACTCTTTCCTTGAAAAGCCTAACATATACAAGGGTAGAAAAATTCTAATGCCATACTGGGAACTGGAAACTAACAGATATAAAAACGCAAAAGCATTATATAAAAACATACTAAATTGGTGCAGAGCACGTACCTTGTGATCTACAGCAGATTTCATACTGATCATTCTGATATCAATAATAGACCATACTAAAGTTTGATGCATGAAATCCTTAGAAAAATCTCTCTTTTAAGTCCTATTTAGTTTAATTCCTATTGAGTACTATATGAGGTGTGGTGTCTATCAGATCAAGTATCAGTTAGTTTTTTTTAGGATTTTTTATTATAAATTTCACGTCCAATAAAATCACATATAATTTACTCTTCTAATTCTATCATCTTTTCATATTAATTCTGATTTAATCACTGTATTCTCAACTTTTTTGCATCCATAGCTCCCTTTGGAGATGATGGGAGGGAGTTTTCCAGAGACGTTGATTCCATCCTTGCCGGTGGGTGGGGGAAGTTTAACTTGAGAATATGTGAGAAAACAAAGGATGTTGGAAGTTTCTAGAAGCTATTAATTTCGTAAATGCCTAATTGGAACGAGAAGTTCTTCGGTAATCAATGCAAGAATGCAATTATTACATGGCGTTTCTTATAGAAATTTTGACGAGAATGCCTCATCTTCATTCTTTATCTTTAGATTTGTTATTGTTTTGGGGATGTGAGTGTAACTTATCCCAAATGAAACACAAATCTAATTGCCAAATGTTTGAAGTTGAAAATTCCCACCATTAATTTTGATAAAGAAATCCTTAATGCAATTAATTGCATTCTTCAGGTGACCTACATGTTAGACCAGTCCATTGGACTGGTCCACGAGGGACTGGTTCAGGCGTAAATAAGACGGAAGTTATCCGCCTCCTACATATGCCGATCATGCTGCCAGGTTCATGGGAGCTCATTTGGAAGGTTTTTGAGGGAATTGGGAGGGAAAATTGAATGTGGGACTGTTTAGGGATTTCCTTTTTCTTTGTATGCATTAAATAGTTTGTTTTAGGGTCAGGGCATCTTAAATTTGGCTAAAATTTGAGATCTCTTAAATTTAGGTTTTCTTTTGGTCTCTAGCTAGCGGCGACTAGAAATTTGGGAGAGATCGATCCTCCTCTCGAATAGAGGATCAATTTTATCTTGCTATTTTCCATTTCCCTTTCATCAAATAATACAAATTATCTACTGTTTTCATGGTTTGTGCTGATTTTTGTGGAGAATTCTCGCTGTTTTCCGAAGATTGATAGAAAATACTTGAGATTTACAAGTGTTTCCTATTACTACACTCCCACTTAGAGGGATCTCTTGTTTGGGGTCAATTTTATTTGTTATATATATAAATTTATCCCACTGAAGGGGGAATTAAAAGCCACCTTGGTTGTTGACCATGCAGTTAGCTCTTAACTCCAAAGCACCCCATTTGTAAATTAGCCACAATTGTTCCTTTATCTTAACTTAATCAATACTGTTTCATTAAATAAATGTCCACTTTAGTACACACAAGCCGTGCATCATCATCTCTCACTAAGCAATTTTCTCTTCACTGCAGGGAAGCAACCTCCGAAGTAAAGACTTCAACTTGACACTGCATTGGCATGTCATGCCTAAAACTGGCAAAATGTCGGCCGATAAGATTGTATTGACTTGCTTTCGTCTGCCTGATGAGTACAGATAAGAAAAGGCTTCATACTGAATTGTGCTGTTTAGCTTCAGACTTCTGCAATTCAATGGAAAATCTATGTACTAATCTTTTATTTTGCAGCTAGAATTTCCTGTGACTTAGGATTTGTTTGGGACGGCTTTCTTATTGCTTCTTAAAGCAAGTTTTTAATATAAATATTAAATTTTTTGTACTAAGAAGCTGCTTTATAAATATTAAATTTTTTGTACTAAGAAGCTGCTTTATGAAAGCAGAAAGAAAGCCGTCTCAAATGAAACCTTAAGTAATGTTTAACAGCAGCCCCTCATAACCATTACAGAAAGGCCATCGTGATGTGTGATAAGCAAGTCGTACAACATTAAAAAGTGAAATCATTTTCTTGTCTGCTTAGCTTCAGCCTTCCGCAATCCAGTACTGCTTTGATATCTTGCTTTCAAATGTATCTGAAACAATGAACATCTGTATCATTAGCTAACAGTTGTTCCAAAGGAACAATTTAACATGTCTTTCTTAAAGGAAATGCTTAATTGTTCCCAAGGTTTCGGCATCAGGATGAGTTTTGTTAAGCTGGATAATTCACAACGGTATGGGCACATCTGTGAGAATGATTGGGTCCTGAGCGGGCCAAATTATTGCATCCGGTCACCGGACGTGAAAAATAAGTTCGGATATCCAATAAAAGTTTCCCGCGTCACCTGCGCTTTTGACTGCGCTTTTTACTTGTGCTTTAGTTGCGCTTTAGTTGCGCTTTACCTGCGCTTTTGACTGCTTTTTGACTTGCGCTTTACTTGCGCTTAATTTAAAATAATATTTTATTAATATCCGGACCTATCTCGGTGTCCGGTGACCGGATGCAATAATTTGCCCCTGAGCTGAGGTATTCCGACTCAATTTCAACATGGAAATATATTGCTGAACTTGTTTTAAGATTTGCTCTCGAACTGTTTGAATCTGAACATGTTAGAATTTGAATTAAGCTATATTGAAATAGATTATTTATAAGCACTTTGGGTCCTACTCTGCATCCATCATGGAACTGGACGTCCAATTCTGAGATTGCGTAATATTTATTTTACCTTGCAGGCCACACGATTCACGCTTACCATTTTGCAGGGCTGCCACCTTTCTACTGTTATTGGAGGTTGGCTGGCCTTCATTCGTCAGCAGTCAGGAGAGCGATGATGCTTCCTGTTTGATTCTTTTTTGCAGCGGTCACTGTTGAGAGGTACATGCTGAACTGTTCACACACACCTACGAGGATGCTAATAATTAATGATTATAAGTTTATCATTGGATTTTTACTGTTTGTTAAAGCATCTTTTTAGTATAAAAAAATTAATATTTGTGCTAAAAAGCTATTTTTAGAAGCAGAAAAAAACTGTCCCAAATGAATCCTAAATTCATACGCAAGCTTATATTTTATGCAGCTCGTTTTGATTGTGAGTTTTGGCTATCAATCAAGAGGTTGTAGATTTCGAAGCTTAAGTGATATGTGTACGAGTTTACCTTAATTAGCTCAAAAGTCCCCTAAAAAAATAAACTTATATTGTATTGATCTTGAAAATTGTGTAAAAGTAAAAATTGTTTTGTGGAAGAAATTGTGTTGGTAGAGAGAGAGAGAGAGAGAGAGAGTGTGTGTGTGTTTACAACCTTTGTGATAAATTACAGCTCACTTACGATCAAAGTCGTAATTAAAAATAGGCGGGGGATATAATTTGTTAGGTGGAACATTCATAACATTTTTTAGTTGATAATGCTTATGTTATCTTAATTGATGTCAATCTTATGCAAGGCTCAAGTAGAAGTCACCATTGATGATATATATATGAGGAAATGGATTCATGTAGCTGATCCTACGCTACGCAGTGGGATAAATGCTTGATTTTGTTGTTGTTATTGTTGTTGTTATATATGTGAGGATTCATACACATGTTATCTTAATCAATTCATCTTTTGATTGAATAAATATGATAAACATATTCTTGAACTACAATAAAATCATATGCTCCCTCATGTCTCGGATAACTCTTTCATGTCATATTAATTTTCATGAAAGATTGTTGGTATCAACTACAAGGATTATAATGCCTATACTTTTTGTAGTTTATTTTATATTTTAGTGCTTAGACTTGTATTTCTTGATATAATGCTTATTTTTTTTTTTCATATGTAATATTTATTTTTAAATACAACATCAAAATAGAATTTATTTATTTTTTCAAATTTTAGGTAGTAATGTGTAACAATCAATTTTATCTTTTTTTTTTTTAATGAATTGCACATTCACTTGTTTTATAATTCTCTACTCATGATATTTTTTATATATTCTTACATCAATTGAATATTTAAAATTCTTTTTAGTATATATATGCACAAATTCATGGAGAGTTAGTTTTACTCTAAATTTTATTTATAGAACTAAAATATATTTGTCATCATTAAAAATGAGGAAATTGTTAATACAATGAGATTGAGCTTATAATCTTAATTTTTATGGTTATAAACCTTTGTTGGTATGTGCTAATAGTTTTGTCTAATATTAGTACAAAAGTGAGCTAAATGGCTTTAGGCTAAGCTTAAAATTGTAAATATGTATTAAAGTGTATTTATGACTCAAGTAGTTGTTGGCTCAATAAAGCTTCAAGTGTAGAATATTTTATTTATTGTTTGAGTCAGAAATTGTTTATTTTTTAGGTGTTAGAATGTTAAGCTGATTTGTAGGTTCTCATAATAAAAAAATTAAAAATTAAGTTAATTGACTAATAAGAATAATTGAATATTTTAAAAACTAATCATATTATATAATTTAGGTTTGATTTATTAAGATATCATTTAATTAATAAAAATTAATCTTACTTTGATTAAAAGTATTTGTGTTTATTTTATATTCATGAAGTAGAGATATTTCTACCACTATAGCTCAGTTTGTGCTCTTTTCTTCTCTACATTATTTATTTATCAAGCTTTATTTCTTACAATCATTTATTAATCTTACATGAAAAAATCTTAAAATAATTGATTGCTTTTGGTGGTAAACTCAAAGAGAAAATTAAAGAAAAGTTTGAATCTTTTTTATTGTGAATCTCTTTGAAAATATTTAATATTTTTTAGATCATTTAAAAAGGGAGATTGTAAGTCAAAGTTGTGCTAACTTATGATATTATTTTATTTGCATACAAATCTCATAATTTGAATTTTATATCACAATTGCTTGAGTTTTATATTCTTTTACTTGTGTTATTCAGGAAGGAAAATAAAGAAGTTTATATTTTAATTTGATTATTTGATGCAATTATTTTGTTTAAATAAATTAAATATTTTGCTCCATATTTTGGTATAGCTTAATGGATAAAATTATAAATAAATTTTACTTTTGATTAAATAATTTTTAAAATATCTCACTGAAAATATTTAATATTTCTAGATCATTTGAAAAGAGAGATTGTAATAAGTCTAGGTTATACTAATTTGTGATATTATTGTATTTTCCTTCAAATATCATAATTTGAATCTCATATTACATTTGCTTAAATTTTATGTGTATTGTGAAAGATAGAAAAGAAAGAAGTTGATATTTTAATTTGATTATTGTCTGCAATTATTTTGTTTAAAGAAATTAAATAGTCTACTCTATAATTTGGTATAACATAATGAATAAATTTAGAATAAAAGCTTTCTATCAATTAAATAAATATAATGCTTCTTCTTCAAGAATATCTAGATGTATTTGGCTCAATCATTTAGGTCAAAATCTATTACTTAGACTCTATGTCATAATGGACATAATAGTGAAGAGAAGCAACACCTTCCATCCACAAACTACTAAATAAACTAAGGTGGTGAGCAGGAAAATGGTGCACCTTTTGTAGGGATTTAGTATGCAAAATCTAAAAATTTGAAGTGAAAGTTTATTGTGCATCTAATTTTCTTTTAAAAAGTCAAATCATAGTTTAATCAATCTAGATCAATTCAAGGCATGCTTTGGATGTCAACTTTAAGTTCTATTTTGCTTTGAATTCTTGTACCTCAAATGTCAACGAAAAGCCTCTGGAGAGTTAGAAGATTTATTGAGAAGATCGAGAATATTCACTTCAAAATTGAGGTATGTCTGATGACTATGCAGTAGCATTGTAAGATTCAATATGACATAGTTCAAGTAGAGAAGAAGTTAAAAGAAGAATTTTTTTTTGAATCCACATCAATAATGAGAAATTGAAAGATGAAGAAAAAAACCTAACCTACAACATGTCCAAAATGTTGATGAGGCAAGGAAAATTTCCATTGATTGGAGTTTCCCACTTGCATGGAAATCTAGTTGGATGTGAATGCATAAAATTTGAAATCATTTGAGCCTCAAAAGTTTTGACTAAGGTAGAAGATTTTTTACCTAATCTTGATGACCTACTACTAGGCCAAGATGATCATCTCTACAAGCACCAACTTTTGAAGAAAATGGTTACAACTACCCAATGAGGTACCATGGTGATTTACAAAATAGATAAAAAAGGATAGGTGGAATCCAAGACAAACTAATATACTCATGAGAAAGGAGTCAAGATACCCACTGTCCTTCATCTTGATTCAGAGGAGCAAATCATTTCCTAAAGAGGAGATACATGATCAGGATTTTAATTGACTAAAAAATATGAGAACTAATCGAGGTTACTTGGATACTATATGGAGGGCCACATGAGTAAATTTATGTGTTGTAGAAAGGATCCCAACATAGGGTAATATATTATTCTCAAGATCATGTGCTCATTCTACAATCAATAAATCAAGGATTGTGATAAAAGGTTGGGACATCAAGATCATCCAAGAGAATATAATAATGTTATGTTCCATTTTTTAGCTTTGATAATTTTGTAATTATTGTAGTGTTGAATTCATTATTATTGGACTTTAAATCCAATGGATATGATGAAGGTGAACGTGTTAGAAGGATGATGATAAATTTTACTTTTCCATGCAAGACACTACCATTTGTTTCTCCATGCAATGCATGCCCAAAGAAGTCAAATTCTAAGGGTTTGAAGTACTCCAACCACCTACCACAAGCTCCTACTAAAATCAAGGCAAGGTTTTCCCCCTTCACTTCTTCAATCTTGTTGTAATCCACACCCAACATAAATTTAGTTTGAATTTGTAAATTGAATTTGAATATTGTAGTTTGTTTGTTATTTATTCCGTTCGTGAATGTATAAATAATGGTTAAAATGAATGAAAAAAAGCTTAATTGTTATTTTGGTGTTCCATCTTAAGCACATCTCCTTCCATTTGCTGGTGGTTGCTTTCATAGAAGCTTGGCGACTTCCATATCCTCAAATACATAATTTTTATTGTGAGATATCATGTAATATTATTTGCTATGTTTTTTCTATAGTACCCATATTGCATCTTCGATATGTTTCTAATTCCATCGTTGCTTGTGGATGGATGAAAATCTAATTATTTTCTTGATCACAGTTTACTTGTTGTATGTGACTACACTGCACTTCTTATCTCCACTTCAACTTCACATTTTATCATACCTCTGCATTCTAGCTATTATGAAATACTAGACACATGCTCTTAGGTTTCTTTTCTTCCCACACTTCCCAATCCATCTTCAAAACCTTCACTATCATCTACACATCCTCTCATGCAACATCATTCATCTCTTCTTCACCTCTCGGCCTCACTCATTCCTTTACTTGGCCCGGTGCCCCCTTATTATAAAATTCATAAAATAAATATTTCCATGGCACTCTTCTTTGCCAACATTGGAAGCACACATCCCCATCATTTTCATAAAAATCTCACAACTACAATAATCCTCCTATATCATCCTCAATTCACATCTAAAAAGAACACATCTCATGATCTATATAAAATAAAAAAAGATTATGCATACTACATATGTATAAAATGTATGGGACTTTATAACATTTCATTTATGTATGCACATATTATTTTGGAATTAATTATAAGGCATTATTATCATTCACATTTTGATTATTTTAATGGGCATTAACTCAGAGCTTCCATGCTATCTCCATGCCCTCTTCTATCACCATCCCTTCAATCTTGTATGCAGAAAAGAAAAAAAAAAATAGTACAATTTCTTTCAGTTTTCTTCATTGCAGGGAAACAAGTCACCTCTGTCTCCCATTCAAAGGTTGTGACATGCAAAAAGGCCAAGAGCTTCCACTGTTCATATAGATTAAAAATGATATGTCAGTGGGTAGTCTCCTTTCAATCAAGAGAATAAAGCCATTCAGTGCTCAACAGTGTTCTTGTTACTATTTTTGGCTCTTTTGACAACCCAAAAAAGAGTTTGTTCTACTTTCTAAAAATAAGAAATATCAATCATCCAACAATAAATGATGATGTTGACAAATATCATCATAATGAAGATTAAGATTTTATTTAGGATAGCTTTTTTATTATTTTTCAAAGCAATTTTTTAGTACAAAAATTTCTTGAACTAAAATTTTTTAGTACTAGAAAACTTTTTAAAAAATAGTAAAAAAGTTATCCCAAACGAAGCCTAAAGCAGTTTTCTTCCTGCTTAATTCATTAGGGATGACTTTCTTCTTGTTTCTTAAAGCAGTTTTTAGTACAAAAATTAAAATTTTTTATTATAAAGCAGCTTTAAAAAGCAGTAAGAAAGCAGTCCCAAATGAAATCTAAGTAAAATCTCTGAGGAGAAATTTGCTTAATGATGCCAAATTATAGCTCTAATGGTGAGAGCTATTGCTTCTTTAGGCTCGGCAAAAATTCATAAAAAATGTACTTTTTCTTTTAAAAATTGAATATAATAGTATAAATAATAAATTATTTTCAATTATATATAACTCAAATAAAAGTATTTAATTTTTTTATAAGAAATCATATAGCAATGAATGGCCTTTTTTTAAGATAAATTATATAAAGATTAGATAGCTTCTATTTCACTGAAAATTTTCTTTGAAATGGGAGAGAGCCGTTGCTCTTTAAAATTCAGCCGTATTCCATTAGCCAAGCAGTAATTTCGTTTTACTTTTAATTGTACATTGTACACTTCGTACTATTTGAAGGAAATGAAATCTTGTTTGGACTCTGGGATCTCACACACTTCACAACAAGCTCACTTGTTAATTATCTGTGGCTGACATTGACCCAAGCTCAAAAGTGTGAATATATACATAGAGCAAGCGAGAGAGAGAGAGAGAGAGAGTAAGAGAGAGGGGAGAGAGAGTGTAAGAGAGAGAGAGGGGAGAGAGAGAGAGAGAGAGAGAGAGAGAGAGAGAGAGAGAGATGAATTATGAGAGTGATAAACACACCATAACAGTAGATTAATTAGCCATAACGGTATAGTAGCTTTCAGTTTCTCCTTGCAATTTCCCACAGCTTTATTGAACTGCAGGTAAGCTCTTCAGCACTAGAACTGATGCAGTTCAAGAAAGCTGTGGAAAAATAAAAAGAGAACTGTATCATTTCAACCTCCATTGAAGACATAAAGCTTAAGAGAGAGAGAGAGGACTCAAGCAGAGGACAAGATTAGAAAGGGATATCTAACTCATACAAGAAGAGTGAAGAGAAGAAGAATTGGTAGAGTATATATAGGAGAAAGGGGAGGCTCTAAATGGTTGTGTGAGGCTGTAAAAACTCATCAATCCCTATAAGAATATAGAAGCGTGCCGTACTCTTATTGATTTTTTTTTTTTTTTACAAAGTTATTTTGTGTTTTCATCTTGTAATTTTCCCTTTTGAAAAGGTCGACCAGCTTTGGCCCAATGATGTGAAATTAGTATTAGAAAACAGTATTGACATGATAAAGAATCGTGATAAGATTTACAATGATAGAATTGGATTATCTTATTTCAATTCAGTTTTGGACTCATCATGAAAATTTTGATCAATATGTTTTGTGGATGTCAAAATCTATTTTACTAAGAACCTAATGCTGTATGCTACTTAACCTAAAGTCCATGGGCCTATTTTTTGGTTGTATTTGGAGTGTAAAATAAATATAGATTTTTTAATGTTTTGTTTGATGAAAAATAAAGGCAAAATTATTTGTTGAGAAATTTAAAATACTTAATTGGTGTATTTTAAATTTGTTTGAATTAAGTGAATTTGAAATACACTATGCTACACAAAATACTATCACATAAATTTCACCCTGCCCACCTCCGAAGTCGTCGCCATCATTAATGTTATCCCTTCCTTCGCACGCCTCATCACCATTGTTAAGAATGAAAGGATAATTTTCTACTTTTTTTATCATCGATAGATCATAACCAACAGCTATAGATTGAACAAGCTGAAATAGCATCCAAAAATCTAGGCTATGATCCAGCAAACAAAATCTCTTATATAATGAAGGTTTTACCTCTCAATTATTATCATACATATATGAAACCATATATAATAAGGGCTCTAAGATTATAAAAGAAGAAAGTTCTACAAAGTGAAAGAGACTTATACATATGAAACACATATATCTAAATATTAGATAAATCAAGGTTAAAGAGAACTACTTTTTCTCATCCTAAAATTATGAAAAGAAAGACGTTAAAACTATCACAAAAGCAAGCACAATTCATCTAAGATCTCTCGCTCACACACTCTCCTTTCTTGCTCCATTGATCTTCCCCATCTTGAATAAGTTCGATGTGCCTATCTTAACTTATTGTTCTTATTTTAAATCTAGATTAAAAGTTAATATGTTTTATTATACTCTCATTTTAACATAAAAAGAAACATAGAAAAGAAAAATAAGTGATTGATATGAGGTGAGAGAGATATATATTCAATAATAAATAAATGCCTCAGCAACTGGTCATTAGAAAGGTATACATGGTGTTGGATTATGTGACTCTTGCTTAATATAGTGAACTGGTGACATTCTTGATAACTTGGTGCATATATATAATACACACAGACAAATGAAAGAAACCGATAAATGAGGAACTAGTGACGGAAATGAAGTAATAGTGCCCTCCATTCAACGAGAAATAAAGCCTCAAAACCTGGTCATTGGAATATATATATAATGTGCATGCTAGATTGGTTGTTAATATAGAAACTCTAAAAATGAGAGTGTCGCCTAGATATATTTATTCAAAGAAATGGGTTAGAGAGAAAAACACCATATTCCTAAAAATGAATGTGAAGGTTTTGAGTTAAGGCCCAAGAAGAGGCCCTCTTCACTATGGAAGAGGAATCCTAGTCATACATTGACTTCATCAATCTATTTTAATCATCTTTAATTATTTAAATCCTTGAGGCAACACTTCCCTATCAACTTAAGATTCCTCGATTGGATCCATGCATGGTTTTGATTAATCAAAGAAGCACCTTATTATACTCAAAGCATGATATTCCTCTATAGAATGTCTAATATGGTCAATTGTTCAATCCTGCTAGCTAGGTTTAAGTAATAAAATTGTAGTAATTTTTAAAGCTTCACTTAATAATCCATGAGGAGTTATAAAAATAGCTTTAGCAAAATTGTGTATATCCAAAAAAATAGGATGACTTATCAATCTCTCCTAGGGGTGTCAATTTGGGTCAACGGGTCGGGTTCGGGTCGAACCCGGAACTAACCCAGCACTATCAACCCAGCACTATCAACCCAAAAAATATGCCAATGGCATGCGGATGAACAGTCCGACGTCAATATTGGCATTGGACTGTTCACCTACGCCAAAATAATCGCTCTATTTTTAAGTTTCGCAAGGAAAGGCGCGAAACAAGAGAGCGCGGGAAAGAAGAGAAATGGAGTTCCATTGGAGATAAATTGCGGCATTTTGAAGTTTTTTGCCATTATAGAGTGAAAAATGGAGTTTTCGGTTGGAGATGCTCTTATAAGTCTATAAATACCTCCAATTGAGGAGTATGAGGGCGTGAACTTACAACTTTTAATTTAAGGAGTCCAATTCTTTATGTATATTTATAATCTGGTTCTTGGCATTAGATGGTTTTGCAAAAACGTTAATATTTGTTACAAATTTTCCATACATAACTATGGCTTTTTCACATTTAGGTGAATCGATAACTTTGTATGGTAACAAATCAATATAGTGGGAACAAATTCAATATATCCATCTGAATAAGCTATCACACCAAGGTTTTTTTTTTAAATAGGACATTTTGGTTAATCAAAGCAAATTCACACACACGTCACATGCACAAGACTCAAATCCAAGACTTTCGGGTTGATAGCCAAAGCTCTCAACTAGCAGACTAAGGCTTCATTTGAAACAACTTTTTTACTGCTTCTTAAAGCGGCTTTTTAGTACAAAATTTTTAATTTTTGTATTAAAAAGCCGCTTTAAGAAGCAGGAGAAAAGCCGTCCCAAATGAAATCTAAGATGAGTTGCGCCACACCAAGGCTTGATAGCTTTTTATTTTCAACTCTCCGCTATTAACCCCGTCCCAATAATGCGAAACGCTTCATCAACCGACAACCAATACTCACCTCATGCTTAAGGCTTTGTTTGGGACGGCATTCTTACTGCTTCTTGAAGCGGTTTTCTAGTATAAAAATTTTAATTTTTGTACTAGAAAGCAGCTTTATGAAGCAGGAAGAAAGCTGTCCCAAACGAAGCCTAAATTGCTCCTCATCCATTATTCCATTACATTCACTGAACTGATCATCCTTCCATTGTTTTGAACTAACGATCGTCACCTTATTTACAGCCAAACTAATACCCAAAATACATCGGCCCTTATCATTACATCCATAATCAAAACAAAGCTATTGAGAAATAAGTTCAAGCAATGCTATAAACTAGCCTTAATTGACTCATTAGAAGCTCTTTCTTTTAACCCATAATGCTCATCAAAAGAAAGAACATGACAATTTTGCATTGATTATCACGCCTTAAACTAAGGCTTTGCTTGGGTTGACTTTCTTAATATTGTCTAAATCAGATTTTTAGTACAAAATTTTTAGTTCAAAAAGATTTTGTAATAGAAATCTGCTTTAAAAAGAAAAAAAAAAGCTGTCTCAAACGAAGCCTAACTGGCAATACTGAACAAAATTTTTATTTTAATTATCATCAAGATATGGTGGGAGGAACTAGATAGTGCTTCCACATATTCATTGCTCAATCTTCGCTTTGGACACTATAAAGTTTCATTTGATATAACTTTTTTACTGCTTTCTAAAGCAGCATTTTAGTACAAAAACTATTTGAACAAATAATGTGTGTACTATAAAGTTGCTTTAGAAAGCAATACGAAAGCTATCCCAAACAAAACCTAACTCTACATGGATGTTAAAAAAATCCACAAAATGGCCATTTCCACTCACAGTGGGCATATATTTAGCCTAAGTAATGCAGCATTTATATTTTAGAATATTATGAATATCATACTCAACCCAATTTCTTAAAAAAATTATAATCAATTTAGTTATGATATTTTAATTAATGCCCATTATACAACACTAATTAAGCACCATTTTCATTACTTTTAAGACAATCAACTCCACCTTTGATGCTCCAATGGCCCTTTATGGCCAATTTAAAATTGAGTACTTAGGACACATTATATCTAACCAAGGTGTTTGGCCAATTACTTCCATAATTAAGGCCATTTCACAATGGGCACCAACTAAGCCTATCAAGGAACTATGTGGGCACCTCGGCTTAATGGCCTACTATTACAAATTTGTTTGAGGTTTGTCCCACATTGTTGAACTACTTATGGCTATTCTTCAACATGTTGCATTCACTTAGAATGCAACAGTATATGATGCTTTAGGTTTAGTTTGGACCAACTTGTTTACTGCTTCTTAAAGTAACGTTTTAGTACAAAAATTTTTCATAAAATTTTTTGTACTAAAAAGCTACTATAAGAAACAGTTAGAAAATGATCCCAAACGAAACATTAAACTAGCTTAAACAACAAATTGCCTACACCATTTTTTAAGCTCATTGAATTCAGGGGCGGAACCCCTTTATTGTTAGGGGGGGCAATTGCCCCCCCTAAAAAAAAAATTCATTATACTCTTATTTTATGTAATTTTTAGTCTTTATTATAAGGAATTTTAGGCAATTGCCCCATCTAAAAATATTAAAATACTATGATCATTAAGCAATTGCCCCCAATATAATTAAATACATTATGTAGATATGTTATTGTTAGGGAATGATGAACCAAATACACAGAGAAATATTAAATTAAAATTTATTCCGGGGGCGCTGTCCCCGAAAACCCTCGCAGGGGCGCTGCCCCTTGACCCCGCGACCTGATCGGGCAGGTCGAACCCCGCAAGGGGGCGCTGCTCCTTGAACCCCCGACATATATGCAAGCAGTTACTTATTCCGCCCCTGACTGAATTCACAATTTATTGTTGATATCAATGCATGTGGTGTAGGCATTAGAGTAGTACTTTCCTATGCAACTTGGTTCAATCTACATTCCCAAGATGTATGCCATCACATAAGATATGATGAAATGATGAACAATATATGTTTGAATCTCGATTCATCATTAAGACAGATCAAAAAAGAATTTAATAAATAATACCCAAGTCATTTAGATGCTATTGCAACAATGATTTCTCAATAAAATTTGGCTTTAAATTTTAAATTAAATATAATTATGGTCTCTTTAACAAACTCATCACAAATGCTTTGTCTTGCGTTACAGAGACTCGACATAATTCCCCTACTAAATCCAATCTCCAAAGGTTGATATTGGCCCTTAACCCAACCATATTATAACAACTTATGCATGATACAATCATAATTCAATATTAAGGGAGTTGCATGAATAAATAGAAATCAACTCCAACATTTTTTTAGATTATATGTTCCACGATGGATTCATTTAAAAAGAATCGGTGAATTGTAATGTGTGCCTCTATCTCACTACTATAACATGAACTACTACAACTTTATCACTCTAGTATGGTTGAAGGACATGAACCATTACACAAAACCTAATCCTAATTTGAGAATATTTTTATCGGTCTATCAATTTATCAAAAGCTCTACAATCCATCAAGTTTCAAACCTTCTCCATACATTACTAATTTCAAAAACGCTCTACGGATATATAATTATGGACTTCATTGTTCATAGTGCGGCCACTCATAACATCCTCAATGACTTAAAGATTTACGTGTAGGAAGAAATTTTCTATTATGAGTGATCATATGATACACATTGATTTATTAAATTATTGTGATTATGTCATTCATCATATACTATAATATGATACATGATATCATATGAGAATTGAATATTTTATATCAATGGAGTCTCATAAAATAAAAACTTTGACATCAATATAAATAATATAATATTAGTCACAAACTTAAAATAAAATAATGCATTTTTAAATAACAACATGATAAAATTTAGACAAATAAATGTAGTTTTTGTTGCAAAGTTATTATATCAATGAGAGCCGTCAAATGTCATATTATTATTATTAATATTTTAAATCTATAATTTATTCATTTTATAAATTTTATATTAGCCATTGACCAGTGCAATGTAGTTGTTGGTGGCTCGGTGAAGCCATGAACATTTTGTGGGCCGCATAGATAATTAGCGCAAGTTTAGGGATAAATTTTTTTGGTTTAAAGCTATATTAAATAAAAAATTTAATTAATCTATTTATTTTTAGATGAATATAATTTATAATTAATTTATTAAACATATATATTTTAGATTTATAATATAATAAATCTAATAATTATAAAAGAGAAGATTGACTTTGTATGCTTCATAATTGAAGGAATATATCTGTTATTTTCTATTTTTTTCGAAAATATATTTGAATGTTTGTTTAATATCAAATCACCCTCAATGAGGGATGACATCTTATATTTAGAGTGTTTTTTTAAGCCAAAGTATACATATTTGAATTCAAACCTCATAACTTTGAACTTAATTTGAAAAATAATTCTATCCTTATTCAAGCTGAAATCAATTTGAACTGGTTCAAACTTTGTTCAAATCTCATTTGAACTTGTTCAAGAACTAGATATCCAAGTCACAAATCCCCCTCTCTTTCATACATTGCTCTCTCGTCACACACTATCACTCTCATGACACACGATCAAGATTGCCATACCCCTTCGATGGCTTTCCAAGTGACTTCCATTAGCATTAATCACTCACATCAAACACTATCGATAACTTCTCCATTCTCCAGCGAGCTCTTATCACAAAACACTCTTCTCCTTCAATGTCTTCCCATAGCAAGCTCCCACCGTGTGAACATCTTTTTTATTTAGACATCATCAACCTCGTCGATGTCATCCATCATAAATTTATCATCTTCAATCACACACCGCCACTTATGTCGATGCCTTACTATTACGATCGATATCCTATCCAACTCCCTAATTGAGAACAATGATGTTAGTTGTTTGATACATTGTGAATATCTCAGCTCGGTTCCTGGTTTAAAGGAAATGTTTAATTCAATCAAGTTCAAATCAAATTCACAAACAATAAAGATGTTTGTGTATACAAATAAAAGTATTTGGCTCATGATTGAACTTTATCATATATTCTAGAAAATAAAATATAGAATAGTTCTCTAAATTAGGAGATTTCCTTGTTAATATAACTAGAATAACAATAATAGAAAAAGAAAGAAAATATAAAATTATAATTAGAAAAGGGATAAAAATCTTATAAAAATATTTTATTTTTGTAACACAATCACTCTTTTGACTACGGAAAAAAATTCTTTTTTATCACTTTACTATTTCTTTTACACATCCATCTCCAATCCACAATAACAAATATTTAGGATTAAAAAAAAAGAATCAATGGTCGATTCACAATTCACAAGAGAACATTTTCCCACATCAGACACTAATATATTTTTAACATATAATTAGTAATTCAATTAGGCAATCATTCAAATTAAGAAATGAAGCTCTTCTCTTTTTTGTCTTACACAAATTGGAGCCATAAGGCTCTATCCATTTATTCACTAGACCCGAAATACTTTACTGAACTTAAAAATTCCGATAAAAAGAAAAATCCCCGTTCTATTCTATTTATGACATACTTTTTTTTTCATTCATTACCTTGACCACTCGCAATTTTATATACTTTACCAATAGTCCAGACGAATTCCTTCATCCAAGTATGTAAAAGATCATAGTCGCAATTAACAGCCGAGTATTCTACCGTTGAGTTAGCAACCTGGATCAATATGAGATGTATATATGGTCAAAATAAATAAATAAAAAATCCAACAAACTCATCCATTTTACTAAAGTGAACAAAAGATTCAACAGAAGAATGGGGATTAAAAGATCTATTTATATACAATTAAATTATATTTGTTTGAGATGCCATTGTCAGTATGAATGAACTTTTTAGAAAACAAATTTCAAGAAATTACATAAAAATTTGTGTTGGAGTTGGGCAACATAAAGAATAAATAATTACTTTGAGCGGAAAAAAAACAAGGAATTAATGAAAAGGTAAAGATAGAAAAAATAACGTCTTTTTGTAATAAAAGAAAAAGGTGCAATACAAATTCAAGAAGAACCCCCAAAAAAAAAATACCAACAAGAAAAAGAAGAATAAAATAAATATGAATAGAACAAAAAAGAACAAACTTTGAATAAAGAATTACATAAAGATAGATATTACTATATTAGTTACCCTATCCTTTTTTTATTCACAATTCTCATTTTTACTTTCTTTTTTATCAAAAAAAAAACTCGAAATTCTTTAAAAATATCATAAACCGTTCTTATGGGTTGAGGGCATTTTTCAAGAAAATATAAAATAGCAGAAATATTTGAATAAGTTTGATTTTTTTATCGTATCATAAAAACACACTTTTCGAAGATCTCTTCTTTCTCTTCGGGATCAAATATACGATTCTTTTGAATACATGTAGATAAAAAATGCAAAACTTATGAAAAAATGATTTTAATTTATAGAATTTTTATTTTTATCTATATAGATAGATAGAAATAAAAATGGATCTATGTGAAAATTCTTATTGCCCCTCCCTCCAATATTGAATCAAATGTGGAAAAAAAAATGAATAATAAAAATTATAGGAAGAAAAATAATAATGACCATAATAATTACCTCGACCTATATATCGGATGACCTTAACCTAAACGAAAACCAAACCAATAAGAAAGTTTAGTTTTCTTTTACCTCTAAATTAGTTTTCTTTTACCCTCCATCTCTCTCTCTCTCATCGTCGAATGAATAGTAGCAGTATCGCTCGCTCTCTCTGTCTTCCCCTTCCTCATCCGGTAGCTTGCCACAATCTCTCAAAACGCTACCGTGGCTTGCGGAGCTGTTCATTTCGTCTTTGAAGGATCGTAGTTTGGAACCCCAATACCTAAAGCCCAATTCTTTCCGCTCCTCGAAACCCTAGCATTCCAACAAACCCTACCATGGAAGAAGAGCCTCCGAGGGTCTCTTCGACTGCTTGATTTCGATTTGATTGCGCGAAAATGGGGGTTTAAAGGAGTGCCGGAGATAGGCTTGCTGAAGGTATTTGTCTTTTGGTTTGGTTGTTTAGAACTGGGGATCCGATTGGAGACTACCAATTTGAAGATGGATGCACGGGATTCGTCGTCGATTGCTTTGGGAAGGGACGGGTCTTCCGAGGAGGAAGTCTTCACGGCTGGATTGGCCAAGGAGGCGGAGGTAATGTTCCAGAGCAGGAGATTTGAAGAGTGCGTCGAGGTTTTGAATCAACTCTTGCCGAAGAAGGGAAGCGATCCGAAGGTGTGATGCATTGCTTTCTTCGATCTTTTTGTTTTGGTGGAGTGTTGGTGTATGTTATTTTCTTGAAATGTTGGTTTGGGCTTGCTTTTCCGATACACACTTATAACTATTTTGAGTTTTTTTTTTTTCATTTTTTTTGTTGAAAGTTTGTAACTTGACCATTTGTTCTGCAATTAGGAATTTTGGTTGGAGATTTTGATGCAAATACTGGATTTCTTATATCTCTAGAATTTTATTAGTCATTTAGAGAAGAAATAATTGCTTGAATTCCATATCTAATTGTGAATTTTTTTTTTCAACATTTATGTCATCATGGACTTGTATTGGCCGACTATGTTAGGCTGGGATAACTCCAACCTCCTTCAGATTCAATAGAATTCTATTTACTTGGATGGACAATATGTTTAAACGGGGCAGATATTGATATTGACTTTTTTTTATTAGACTTTGCCTTCTGAATACATCTTTGGCGTTGCTAAATGCTATAGGCAAAGAAATTCTCAGGGAAATTAAAGAAAATTAAGTAGGAACGAGGAGTAGGTCCAATTTAACATTACTAGAACCTATGCAAAAATACTTGCACATGATGGGGTTAACACATCTTGTAGCATTCAAGAGGAATTAATTTATAAGAAGATTTACAAAGCTGGCACAGAATAGTTGGCATTTGACTAATAATGATTATACCGGATTGTTATTATAGGGAGAATTTCGTATGATTTGTATTGTATCTTGGTCTCTGATTCTTATACTGCTTCTTTGTTTCATCATGTAATTGAGTGCATCATTTTGTTGAGATTTGGTATGCTCTTAAAAGCTGCAGTTGTATATTGATATCTCAGTATCAAAGTTTTAGCAGTTATGCAATCTGAATTTTTAATCAAATCTGCGAGGCCATATTGTTTGAAGAACATTAATGGTTTCATTGGCGTTCTACTTTACTGCTTAAAGTTGATGTTCATAATCTCTTTGTGGTCTTAAATAAGCTTGTGTTCTGTTGTTGCTGTGGAAGTTCAATATGTGCTGATTGTGTTATCAATTTCACTCATTTCGAACACTGAGTTCTTTTTTGTTTTACATCTCCTATGCTTGATTCTAATATAGTGGCTGTAAACTATCTCATAATCTTGTGAATCTAGATCTATCATTAGCAAGAGATAAAATTAGGGACTAAGTTGAGAAATGGGAATAATACTTCAATTTCCTTGGTTAGTTGGTTGAATTGTTTTAATTTGAAGCATGCTGGACTTGGCTTTTCCTTGCTTGGTTGAAAGCATTAGCTCATTATTAATATCATGATATCATTTAAAAAACTTAAAAATTGAGCTTGATCATTGAATTATTTTTTATTTTATTTCTTTTTCATCCAAGGATTTTTATATTCTTATAATAAATTTTAGATAAGTTTTGGGTTGCTTGAACTATGTTTTCTTCTCCAAGCATTAGGTTTAGTGACTTTTTGCGATCTTCTCACAGGTATTTATCATCATTTTCCCCCTAGAAGTACATATTATCTTCCATGATTTTTTAAATCATTTCTCTACCTTGTTTGGTTTTTATGACATGCTTTGCAGGTTCTTCATAACATTGCTGTGGCTGAATACTACCGTGATGGTTGCTCTGATCCAAAACATCTTCTTGATGTATTTAATAAAGTCAAGGTAAGGCACTTCGTTTTAGATGACTTGATCACTATTACTAAACAAACGATTTTGAGTTCTTATAGTGTTTGCTCTGTTAGACCGTTTAAACAAGGTTTAGGTGGAGTCTGGTTTGAATAATATGGAATCTGACTCATTTTTCTTTTTTGAAGTTTGCATTTTTGCAATGAATTTCTTAGTATGGTTAGAATCCTTGAGATTTACATTTGAGTTGATATGTATTTGTTTTAGAAACTTCTATATGAATCATACAAAAGCTGGGCTGCAAGAGTGTTGTTTTTGGCATTTCAATATAATAAGTGAACATTGAATTTTTTGGGTAGTTGAGGATGCATCTATGATTGTTTATGATCAAAGTTTCTATATTTTATCACTAGTAGAATTTTATATCTTGATTGCATGGCTTCCGCAACTAGTTTGTGATTTGTGACTTTTTTCTTGCTAGGATATTTAAATTTTAACTGATTATTCTTCTTTGATTTATATTTTCTTGAGATTGACAATACATTCAATGTAACGAATTCAAAAAATTTTTTGGGATAATTTAAAATGAACTAATTTGATTTTCGACTTAGGTTTGTTGGTAGTTAATATATATGAGTTTGATCGATAGTTCCTTGCAATAATTTTTTTTTTCAATTTCCACTAGTGGTTCAAAATGTAAGATAAAAAAGTATATCTTGATCCTGTATGGAAAATGACTTCATCAAAAATCAATATTGCACATTCATTAATCAAGAATGATGAAAAAAAAAAAACAATACAACATGCATTGATTGTACTCTAAAATATCTCTTATATAAAAATTTTAATTCAAAATTTTGCTATCAGTTATAATTGCTTAAAAAACATGCTTAAAATTTGTTTTGCTACTAACTAAGCATTGATTGATAGTTGGGCCAACCAATATGATTCTTACTCCATGTGGTATGAGTTGGCTTCATTCCAAAAAAGTAATGTTGATAATATTTGATTCTTTACTATTTTCTTTACATAGTCAATAGAATATTTATTTTTATTTGTATGTTGCATGGTTAAAAGATGCTCAAAATAATATATATTCGTGAAAAGGTTGGAGTTGCTCTAGTGGAAGATGAGATTAGATAGAGTCGCTTTAGATGGCTTGGTCACATAAAATGACTACCTTCCAATGACCTAGTTAGGAGAGTAGATGTATTATATTTGACTTATGTTAAGAAAGGTAAAGATAGACCTAAAAAGACTTGGTTAGAAAATATCATAAATGACCTTTCTTTATTAGATTTAAATGAGAATTTGATTCTTAACATGACACAAAGGATACAAAAGATTCATGTATTGACCCCCCCTCCCCCCTGTAGTGGGATAAAGGCTTGATGCTGTTGTTGTTGTTGTTGTGTACACACTACACACACATACTAATACATATGTTTGTCATATATGTATGCATACATGTTTAGTATTTATACATACATGTTCATGTAATTATTAAGGTTTTAAATTTTATAGTTGGATATTGAGGTGTTTTCTTTTTATAAGGCCAGACGTAAGTCTAGAGGTATTTTGAGATATAAGCCTCCAAATTAAATTATGAAATAATAAGGAATATATTAATATCAAAGTAAGATCATAAAAAAGTTATTAAAGGCTACTAACACTAAATAATAAGTCTCTCCTATTTCCAATTTAATATAAATAAATATTCTAAGATCATAATTTTGTTAATTCAAAAGCTGCCCACACTCTTATCACTTAGAGGATTTTCAGTAGAATAATTGTCATTTTAGTTGATTGTGTTATCTCCTCTCTAATCCTTAGTTGCAACATCCTCTCAATCTTCTTCATCTTCAATCAAAATCATCTTCCTCTGATCTAATCAATAAAAATTAATAAGAATTGTAATTAAATTTTAAATAATGATTTTATTGATTATTCTAATTTCTATTGCATAAAGTTTTGTACTTAAAATTTCTTTTACTTGTTGACATATGATAGTCTTGTTGAGATTTTCTTCTTTTGATTGTGATTGTGTAATTTCATTTTTGTCCTCCACATATTATTCTTCATTTGATGGGATATCATTACTAACTAATTATTTTTCATCATACTTCAAAACTATTTTCTTTGAATGCTTTTTTTTTAATATCTTGTTACACACAATTTAAATCAACGAGCTCATCCTGTAGCTAGTCAAGTGATTTCTTCTATTTGTATGAACTTGGTTATACATATTGCAATTGTGCTCACACCTTGATGACAAGCATGTAAAATTCAATATTTTGGTTACAACTCTTGGTAAATCAAGAGTTTCATCTCTAAATTGAATCCACCACTGCTAATTTAATTAAACAATTAGCACAAAATACAAATAAAAAATAGTAGATGTTAAAATTACTAGAGGAACATTTCACTATAGCATATTTGGGCTGTTGTAATCCAAAGAATCATTTTCTATATCTGAGAGCTACAACTTGGAAATCAGCCATAGCCCTTACCATTGAGTTAGCAATCAATCTATTCATAGAATTGTACGATCAACATATGATCTTTAGATCGGTGATCTTATTCTCAGTATATCGATATTGAGGGTTCAAATAATAGTCCGTAGCATGCGAATACTGGTGAAATTGAAACTTCTATTTCTAATCTAGATAAGAAGTTCTTCAGTCTTGTTACACTTCCTTTAATCAACTTAGCATAATAGTTACATTTCAACTAAATGTAAGTCTACTCCTCCCTTGTAATTTACACTTGATTGCTAAAAATTCATGTTGGATCTTTCTATTTTATCAAACTCTTTTTCATAATCTTTGATGATTTGAAAATAACACTAACCTAAAAATTTCATTCAAAATGGAGAACACCTCATTTGAAATAGAGAATATGAAGTGCAAATCATCAATGAAATAACAATTCTAAATAAGAAACAAATAAGCATTAGGTAAATAAGAAAAAAAAAAAAGGTAGGAGAGGGGCTACTGACAACAAGAGCAGAGGCAGTGGAGCAGCAGTGATGGTGCAGTTGGGTCGGAGTGTAGCGTGCTTGTTCCTTGCAGTTCTTGCGGTATAATCTTGAGGCAGGATGAGGTTGTCAGTTTTCTTCTGAGGTCTCTTTTTTTAAACAAATTGGTTTAGGTTTAAGCAGATAGGTTTAACTAGATATTTTGAACATATAAATTACTTTTTATGAATTACCTAAATAAAAAAATAGTTATCAAGATGAATGTATTTTCAGATTTTAATTAGTTTAAAAAACTCAATTTTCATTTAATTCAGGAATGTATTGGATGCACATTTGAGCCTATGCTCAAAATTATAAATTGCCAGTGATGCTCCAAGTCTACGGGCAGACCTTCAAACAAGCAGGACTTGCATTTATAACTGAATCTTTTAGAAGGCTAAATTGGAAATATAGAAAGTTTAAAACTGAGATTTATTTATATTCATTGTCAGTCTTGATTATATGATTATAATATTATGTTAGATCACAAAAAGAATGAGAAATGATTGCTTCTCAACAATCAAGCTAATGTTTACATGAATTTCATATCATCTTTACTCCCATAGTTGTTACACCCCAGGAATTAACAATGAGTAGCACTATTATACAATAACGAATTAGACTTAAAAAGCTTAGTGTTACTTTAATTCAATCAACTCGTGGTTCACTGTGGAAAATTAATAAATCCTTTCCATATACTATCAAGTGTTTGACAAACTTGTTCCCCAAAGATAGTCCAAGCAGCAGAAAATGATATTGCCATTAAATGCACATTGATCTATCTCTAAAAAATGTTATTAGGTTTTTCAAATCTTTATGTTAAAACACTATGAGAGCACTGCAGCATGAAAAAAATCATACCAAGCCTAATATCTTGTTATAAAAAAAAATTTAAATTCTAGAAAAAATCACATTCATGCTATGGCATTTTATTGAAACGAAGAAAACTCCTGTGGGAATTTGTTATTATCAATCATTTCCTTAGCTTCGTAGTTTCATAACAACAAACTAAAACCGATATTATGGAGAAACAGAATAGTAGATGCTCAAAGCAGCTGACACTTGGCATTTACAGGCAAGGCCTAACAGTTTTCTTCCCCAACCTACACCCATAACTGTTTTTTTTTAGTAACCCTGAAATGTGTACTTTGCTTGCTTATACAAAATTTTTCATTTTTCTCTCATGTTTAGTTATGCAATTCTGCATCAAGTATAGGGGCAATCAGATTCATTTTTTTTGTGTTGATCACCTGTTACATTACAAACCTTAATTAGATCTTTGCATTAATTATGGATCAATTAGAAGATGTTTGATACTAACAAAAAGTTTATGCAGATGTGCATATAAATACACATTGAAGGTGTCGACTTATTGAGTTAGAACAGGCAACTGTGCTTGAGATCCTTCTGGAACATGATCCTAGGAATTTATCTCCAAATTTAAATTAATAAAAAACTACAATTAATTAAAAAAATAAAAATAAATCTTAGTTCGCTCATAAATAGCAATGAGAAAATTCTTGGTCATGAGTTAACAATACTTAAAAGCTATTATAATGAGGGATATTTTGTAAAGAAAATCTTTTTTATTCAAGCTAAAATTAATGTTAGATATGCATATAAAAGTTTATTATATCTGAGAAACATATGTTATATGAAAATATGAAATAAAGAATGTCATAATATACTTGCATTTTTTTGTTAAAGAGTTTAAATGTTAGAAATGCTATACTCCCTAAAAAAATATATGCACAAAAACTGTCATTATAAGCACGCGATTATGTTGACCAATAAAAAACTTTTCTGGAGCAAAAGTGCATGTCACCTAAATTTGATTGGTACACTTATTAAAGCTAAGTCAAAAAAAAAAAAGTGCAGATTTTCTTAGGAGTTTAGCATTACACTTTAAATTTGTTTGATTGGCAAGGAAAGATCTAGAATTTAGTGAGTTGTATCCACCATGTAGGTTTTTTTATGAAACTTAAGATCAATGTTTTTTCTTTGTCTTTTGTACGCTCAAATACTTATATTTATTAGAAAAGGAAGTTTATAGTGAAAATTGGTGTTTTTCTATAGATTTGACCACAAGTTTCTTTTATCTATCTAGATGGATAGGTAGATATGAGCTATCAAGGCTGTTTGTCCTTTTAAACATTCATAAAACTATCACCATGCATGATTTTGTGCATTTTGTAGATCTTTTCATCATCCTTTGATGGTCTAACGAGATTTCCAGATGGATGTTAGGGATTGTACTATGAGATTTTTTTTTTGGGCTCGAGTTGTGGAGATATCTTTAATATATGGGTTGTTATTGTACACATAATTTATTAGGTGGTTTTTGATTTGTGAAATGCTCGTGGAGATGTTATTTTTGAAGTGGCCTTCTGCAAGCTATGGATCTTCTTCACTTTTAAAATTACGTGCTTGCTAAAAAAAATCATGGGATGTAGTGTTCTTTTATGGTTTTAATCTGCTACTTGAAAGCTGCTTATGGGTTGAGTTTTGGTTGTTTTGATATCAAAACCATTGAACATGTGTCAACAACCTAAGCAATATATTTTTTTGTTTTCATTTGATATTAATTGCTTAACTATGGATTGCACCAGAGGTCAGGATTGCACCACTGGTATATTACCTCTGGTGCAATCCTGACCATAGCATGTTCATATGGAAACTATAAAAACCATTTTGATATCAAAACTTTTCATAGTTGATGGTCAGGATTGCACCAGAGGTGACTCCAATGGTATATTAGCATGTTCATATGGAAACTTTATGGGTCTGAGAAATTTATTATATGGATTCTCAGGACAAACCCACCGTTAGAATTTTAATTATGGCCTGCTGTGTCATCGTTTTTGTTATCATATTGATCTGTAAAGGAGTTATGCACTCGTTAGGGATCCTTCATTTCTTGTATAAATGATGATACCGTTTATTTAGTTGAACCACGTGGTAGTATAAGAACTTTTTAGGACTAGAAATAAGGCTTTATCTATTTGGAGTTGATTAATGTTGTATATATTTGACTTCATGTTACTAGGATATAAAATTGTTTATATTGCTTTCAATTTCAACACTTTTTGATAACTTGTGCTGACGTTATTGATTTTAGCTGGTGTGCAATCTTTAGCATCTTTTTCATATTCTTGTTATGAATTTTTTCATTTTTTTCTATACTTCTTTGAAATTTAATGTTTCCTTTTAATGACTGATCACATATTTTTGTCAATTTAGAAGAGAAGCGAAGAACTTGCTCTTGCAGCTAGAGATCAAACTGAAGTGGCTAGCATAGTTGGAAATAATGTTAATTCTATATCCAGGGGCAGTTCCAATTCCCTAAATCAGTCGGCTGCTGCAGATACTGTTAAGGTGGCATATGCAGACGAGTTTGGCACCTCTGTTGTGACATTTAACACTGTATGCTATTATAGATGATTAAATTAATATTTCTGATTTTTATATTTTTTTTTCCTGACAATTTGTTCTACTTTGGTGGTTTCATAGGCTGCTGTGCTCTATCATTTGCATGAATATGCATGTGCTTTGTCATTTCTAGAGCCATTATATTACAACATAGAACCAATAGATGAGGTATGATGCACTAATACTTGTATACCCTGATGCCAACAAAGCCTAATGTAACATAATAATGTTTCATTTCCAGAGAACTGCTCTTCATGTATGCCTTCTAATGCTTGACATTGCATTAGCTTCCCAAGATGCAACTAGAGCTGCAGTAAGTTTCTCTGCTTGCAGGTTTTCTTTAAGTTTATCTTCTCTTTAGGAAGAACTATGATGTTAAATTTATCTAAATGCATTCAAAGTTAAATCACTCTTAGCTCCATTGACCCTTTGTTTTTTTTTCCATGTTCATGATTTGCACTCTCTTAAGACTGCTGTTTTGGCATTTTGAACTCTAATATTTGCGAGTCTTTCTTCATATTCACTAGCAGTTATTTTATTTCGCCCTGTTTCCAGAGTAGTAATTCTTTTTTTGGACTCATGTTTGGTGCACTGCAATTTTTTTAGTTGACTGAAATTTAAGATGATAATGTTTCTATAGAGGTACAATAAATTGCTCTCAATCGAAAAAAAAAAAGGGCTTCAGGGCAAGAAACTGAGTGAAGGGTTGGATTTTGGTTTCTAATTTGGCGGTAATTTATTTTTGTTTGTCTTCTTTAGGCGTTATCCTTTTTGGCCAAAGCATTGATGGGGCAGAAATTTTCTTGAAGTTAACACGGGTTAAACTTCTTCATATAAGTGCCAAATTGCATCTGGGAAAATTAGATGGAAAATAAATTGTGTAAATTGAGTGTAATACGGCTGAAAAATTTGTTTATAATGAAGAAGCCAGAAGATAGCAGCTGAGTTGTGAGCTAGATAATGAATCCCTGATAGATCTTTTTTTCCCTGGTATTGATGGTAGTTTCATCAGGTGGAACGTATATCTTAAATCCATTCAGTGCTTTCCATATTGCAATGCTTTTATTTGAATGGTTTCCATCTTAATAAACAACCGTCATGCATTTATTAGTCTTTCAGATTGAGAGCAAGCAAACAAATAAACAGGCGATAGCTGTCCTGTGTTTATCTGCAAAGGACATGAGAAAAAAATATATAAAAAAGGATCAAGTCCAGCAGCACTGGTTGGCTTAAAAATGTAATTTGTTCAGGGAAATATTCTTTAAGGAAAGTCTTTCTTGAGGAAATTGAGAAATAATAGTCTTTAGTGGAAATATTGGACATACCATGTTTTGACTTGTTAGCTTGAAGAAATTAGTAATTGGTGGCATCTTCTTTATGTTGATCCCACCTTGTCTTTAGAGTGATTGGCATAAAAGAGTGCTAATTTGCTTTAGACTGTGTTATCTGAACTCATGGCGTAAAATATGCGATACACAGATGAAATATTGTGGTTCTTCCACTAGATGGAATAGATCTGATAAAATTATTCCCTTATATTTGTACAATTGTACTTCGTTGTTTGGCACTTTGGCTTAAACTGAATGAAGTAAAAAGTAATAAAAACTAAAAATGTGATGATTTTGACAGTTTAGTTAAAGCTTTCCCTGTTAGGAAGGATCAGAGTAAACATTGGTAACCTTTTTGCCCTCTACCATGGTCTGATGGGGACATCAGATCAGACATCAGATCAGCGTGAAAGGTTTATCAGAGACGTGGCCACCGATCTACGGCCACGATCGAGTCCTTGTATTTCTGAGTCATGATTGTATTTGATTTTATTTATGCATTTCTTATTTGCTTAAGTGTCGTTTTTATTTCCCGTTGTACCCCTCTCATGGGAGTTGTCGCATGTAAGCCCAAAGGGCAAGTTGGTCTTTTATTTTCTTGAGTCTTTGTACCCGGCTATTTATAGCCTCTTTTCCTTTGTTTTGGGGAATGAATGAATGAATGATTGCTTATTGAAATTCCTTCTTGCATGAGAATTTGTGTGTTTGAGAACTCTAATGGAGAGAGCTTCCTAGGAGAGGAAGAGATTGGCACAATACCCACCAACCTAGATAAGTCAGGTTCGTGGTTTCTTTTTCTTATCTCCATCTTCTTTTCTTTTCTCCCACCAATCCTCACTTCGTCGTCGGACTACCACCACTACGAAATCCTCCCTCCTCACTCCAATTCCCACGGCCAACTCCCAACCCGATCCCCATGCCGTTGGCTCCCATCACCTAGCCGCTGGCCCCCATCCACTCCCTCATCCCCATTAGAACCCTTGCCTAATTTGGATAGATGGAATTTGGCCAGATTTTCAAAATTCAAACTCATTAATTTGAAATTTGAAAACTTTCCTAATTTACGATTCTATTTTTGGAAAGTTTCTAAATCAATTTCATTTGAATTTTAAATTCACTTGGATTTGATTAATTACTTTCCTATTTTTATATCTCAATTAGGTAAGCAAGACACCTCATCCCAAACCTTCTTCACACATGCAAGCAGCCGGCCCCTATAGGAGTAAATTTGGGATTTATTTCTTAATTACAGCATAAACTCAATTGGGAAATAATTCAAATTATTTCTCTTCTCTGTGGACCGAATTTACCAAGACTCCAAATCCCTTTATTCTTTCCTATTCCACTTCTCTGTTTTGGAAAGAATTTCCTTGCCCGTCTTTTTTTTTTTTCTTTGCCGCCGCCCATGCCTTCCCGTGCTCTCTCTTCTTTCCAAACTATCTTCCCCCTCATTAAGCCTTCTCTTGAATTACCTGTACAAGCTCTCCTCCAAAGATTTCTACTGTTTCATTAGAGAAATCTGAAACTTTCTCTAAAGTTTAGCTAGAAAATCTGAAATCTTTTCAGATTTTCTGTGGGAAGATTTGGAGTTGCTTATTCAACACACATTGAAAAGAACATCTTGTCTCTTCGCTCTTGACTAGTCTTCAAGAGAACTTGCTACTGTGGGAAGATGACAATCATTCATCCTTATGAATGACGGAAGCCATTGACAAGCATTTTGAAGGCATCAAGTGGAGGATCTCCGCGTCTCCTTAGCAAAGGTTTCTTTTCTCACTTGCATCTTATTTCTTTGAAATCTAAATTCTCTTTGGCTTGATTGTAATCACAAAAGACTCATCCAAGTGCTCTTGCTAAGCCTAGTAATTCGTAGGATATTGAGTGTACTTTCTGTGCATCCTAAATCTCGTTGTTAGACTAGGGATTAAATTGAAGACTACTATTTTGCGTTGTTTCAATTGTCTTATCTATCTTTAAAATTTCAAAGCTTGGAGCATGTGATTTAGCCTACGCAAAACATCTCTTTATTTGTTTTAATCGACGTTGATAATTGCTAATAATTTTAATCCAAAATTATTCTAATCAAAGAGTTGTGCAAGGTCTAAAATGAAGCCATAAGCATGTCATCTAAGTAATC
>NW_021319341.1:1037457-1109675 GCF_001605985.2 Dendrobium catenatum
TCAAGGATAAGAACTGTAAAGTCGTTGTGGATAGTGGCAGCTGCATCAATGCTGTCTCCTCCAGCATGGTGTCTAAGCTTGGCTTGTCTGCCGTTCCCCACCCCAACCCCTATAAGGTAGCTTGGGTCAACACCTCTGCCTTGGAGGTAAAGGAACGAAGCGTCATACCCATCTCCTTCGTTGATTATAAGGAGAACGTTTGGTGTGATGTGTTGATCATGAATGTTGGAGAAATCCTTCTAGGTCGTCCCTGGCTATTTGACAACGATGTCCACATCTATGGTCGTTCAAACAACTGTGTGTTTGAACATAAGGGCAAAATGATCAAGCTGGTGCCATTACAGCCCCGGGTTACGGATGAGCCTGAATCCAGCCCTGTCAAAACCAAGAAGGGACTAAACCTGATAACCGCTATAGCCCCGAGTGCCCCTTCACACACCTTAGTCGATCGTGAGACTCCCACTGGGTTTAACGAATCTGTCCCTCTTTAGAGTCAGCTCGTACCTAGTAGGCTTGTGGAGATCCATCTTCCTGATCCATTACCCCCGATGATAGGCAATTCTTATGTTTTAGATCTAGCCCTTGGAGCCTCCCTATCTGAGCGTATTCTAGTTGGACTCGACTACCATGATTCAGTGAATTGTACCCTTGGCTTAAGTCCTTCCGAAATTGTATACGGGTTCAAACCTAGACAGTCGTTAAATCTGATACCCATGAGTTCTAGGTATAGGATTTCTGAGTCTGCATCAGCATTTGCATGAACTTCATAAAGATAGTGCACAACAAATTGAAAAGAATAATCAGGAATACAAATTACATGCAGATTTAAAACGTCGATTTAAAACTTTTGAGGTTGGTGATTTCATTATGGTGCGAATTCGTCCGGAACGGTTCCTTCCAGGAATAGTTAAGAAATTGCATGCAAAGAGTGCTGGACCTTTCAAAATACTTAAGAAAATTAACGACAATGCGTATATAGTAGATCTGCCTGCAGATTTCAATATAAATCCATCTTTTAACATAGAAGACTTAGTGGCATATGAAGGTCCTGATTTTAACCCACAAAATCCACTATGAAAGCAGCCTTGTGTGAACCCACCCTGTGAGATCCCAATCCTACCTCCACTACCAAATATTCCCAAATTTCCTATAGCAGAGCAAGTGGAGGCAGTCTTAAGTGATGAGATCATATCCACAAGAGGAGGACGAAGATGATATTTGATCAGGTGGAAAGGAAAGCCCGAGTCAGAGGATACGTGGCTAGATCGCGAGGAGTTGCAGCAGATTGACCCAGATGCACTAAAGATCTATGAGAGCGTCAGAGATTCTTACTCGACGGAGTCGAGTTTTCTCCCACCCCGGGAGAATGATGGGGACATCAGATCAGCGTGGAAGGTTTATCAGAGACGTGGCCACCGATCTACGACCACGATCGATTCCTTGTATTTATGAGTCATGATTGTATTTGATTTTATTTATGCATTTTCTTATTTGCTTAGGTGTCGTTTTTATTTCCCGTTGTAGCCCTCTCATGGGAGTTGTCGCATGTAAGCCCAAAGGGAAAGTTGGTCTTTTATTTTCTTGAGTCTTTGTACCCAGCTATTTATAGCCTCTTTTCCTTTGTTTTGGGGAATGAATGAATGAATGATTGCTTATTGAAATTCCTTCTTGCATGAGAATTTGTGTGTTTGAGAACTCTAATGGAGAGAGCTTCCTAGGAGAGGAAGAGATTGATGCAATACCCACCAACCTAGATAAGTCGGGTTCGTGGTTTCTTTTTCTTATCTCCATCTTCTTTTCTTTTCTCCCACCAATCCTCACTTCGTCGTCGGACTACCACCACTACGAAATCCTCCCTCCTCACTCCAATTCCCATGGCCAACTCCCAACCCGATCCCCATGCCGTTGGCTCCCATCACCTAGCCGCCGGCCCCCATCTACTCCCTCATCCCCATTAGAACCCTTGCCTAATTTGGATGAATGGAATTTGGACAGATTTTCAAAATTCAAACTCATTAATTTGAAATTTGAAAACTTTCCTAATTTACAATTCTATTTTTGGAAAGTTTCTAAATCAATTTCATTTGAATTTTAAGTTCACTTGGATTTGATTAATTACTTTCCTATTTTTTAATCTCAATTAGGTAAGCAAGAAACCTCATCCCAAACCTTCTTCACACATGCAAGCAGCCGGCCCCTATAGGAGTAAATTTGGGATTTATTTCTTAATTACAGCATAAACTCAATTGGGAAATAATTCAAATTATTTCTCTTCTCTGTGGACCGAATTTACCAAGACTCCAAACCCCTTTATTCTTTCCTATTCCACTTCTCTGTTTTGGAAAGAATTTCCTTGCCCGTCTTTTTTTTTTTCTTTGCCGCCGCCCAAGCCTTCCCGTGCTCTCTCTTCTTTCCAAACTATCTTCCCCCTCATTAAGCCTTCTCTTGAATTACCTGTACAAGCTCTCCTCCAAAGATTTTTACTGTTTCATTAGAGAAATCTGAAACTTTCTCTAAAGTTTAGCTAGAAAATCTGAAATCTTTTCAGATTTTCTGTGGGAAGATTTGGAGTTGCTTATTCAACACACATTGAAAAGAACATCTTGTCTCTTCGCTCTTGACTAGTCTTCAAGAGAACTCGCTACCGTGGGAAGATGACAATCATTCATCCTTATGAATGACAGTAGCCATTGAAAAGCATTTTGAAGGCATCGAGTGGAGGATCTCCGCGTCTCCTTAGCAAAGGTTTCTTTTCTCACTTGCATCTTATTTCTTTGAAATCTAAATTCTCTTTGGCTTGATTGTAATCACAAAAGACTCATCCAAGTGCTCTTGCTAAGCCTAGTAATTCGTAGGATATTGAGTGTACTTTCTGTGCATCCTAAATCTCGTTGTTAGACTAGGGATTAAATTGAAGACTACTATTTTGCGTTGTTTCAATTGTCTTATCTATCTTTAAAATTTCAAAGCTTGGAGCATGTGATTTAGCCTACGCAAAACATCTCTTTATTTGTTTTAATCGACGTTGATAATTGCTAATAATTTTAATCCAAAATTATTCTAATCAAATAGTTGTGCAAGGTCTAAAATGAAGCCATAAGCATGTCATCTAAGTAATCCTGCATCATGGTCTTTTTATATTAAGATTCTATGCCAGATGAAACCACTGTGCAAGGGTTAGTTCATGGAGGGAATTAGCTAATATGATTAGTTTCTCGAAAATAATTTTAAAGGCGATATTAGCAGTTTTAAGATGCAAACTGTTTGTATTTCGTACTTTTTTTGTCACAGTTTTTTTTTTTGTCTTTAGGTGCTATATAATAGTGGAAACTTTCTATGAACTAATGTTAATGGTAAATTTGGGATCACTACACATATAATCAACAAATAGTGTGCTATAATGAAGAGAGTTGGTGCTTTCTAAGTAACTATTTTAATTGCATGTGCATTCAATGCATGATGATAGGATTAACAAAATCGTTAAGAAGAGGAAAACGCAAAATTAATTAAGATTTCTATTTGTTAAAAAGCTTTTTTTCTTAATTTATTCTTTTACAATTGAAGTTTGTGGGCATTTATATACCATTATTTTTCTTGAATATAATATTGTTAATTTATCATTGATATAAATTTTTTAATAATGATTTTAGACATGTGCATCATGGAAGATACTAAAAATCTTTGTAAATGAATTAGAAATTCCCCAAATAGCCTACCAACTATTTGTATATGACAAATTTAATCCTAGAGCATCACATTTATCCAATTTAGTCCCACTACTATACTAAAATGATTCCCAATGACCCATCAGGTAGAATTTGATGGAAATTTGATTGCAAATTGATCCTAATTTAGTCCCTCGGCTAAATACTTGTGGATCCATTTGAGATTAATAGTTTCTAATTTCTATATATTAAATCCACTCAAGAGAAGTAAAAAAAAAAAAAAAGGACCACCATCATTCAAGTTACTAAATACGTTGAGTAAAAGCTCCTCCAAGAAGAATTATGGTTACATATGCACAACCTGACTTTATGTTGAAAGACTTTTCTATTGAAGATTTTGAAGTTTAAATTTTCATTAAGGATATTTTAAGAGGCTGTGAAAATTGATTTTGAGTAGTTGGGGATCAAGCCCTTGGATGTTGGCGAATGAATTACCCGTACCCAATCTATGACAAGGAAAATAGAGTTTCAAATGCTGTAGTGCTATCTTTTCACTCAACATCAGTGAAAACCTCTAAAATCATTTAAGAGTATGAGCCTACATCACATTGCCTTTGCATATTTGTCTTATTTTCGTCTGAATCAAATATGAAAATTTTTATGAAAACATGCTTCATTTTGTGCAACTCCTTTTTAATTGGTTTATACCCTCCAATTCCCTGTCACCGTTTTTGTAGCCTTTTTTGCCTATTAAGATAGCATAGAACCTAACAACAATAATGACGAGGATGGCTTCGTGGCAATTGAGCTGGAGGGTGGCTATAACGATGTTGTGATAGATGTCGATTTGGTCGTGGTAGACGGTGAAGTGATAAACCTTGATAAGTCAGGCTTTTAGGCTCATCTCGAATGTTGAACCTTGAGGAGTTGTTAGACTTGGCCATGAGGAACCTCTGCCCCAAGAAGGCAACGCTATCCCGTTATTGATAAGTCGAGATAATAATGTGAAGTAGCGGTGGTAGAGTAGTTATGAGGTACTGGGTCAACCAGGACAGAATACTTCTCGAGATTGTTCAGTTGACCCGCAAGATGCTACTTAGCCTGGAAAAAGTGGTCCTTAAAGATTATAATGCCCTTTTTTTTTGAAATATTTACTCTTACAGTAAGCATTTTATCTTTCTTGTAACAAAATTTTTCTCATAATAAAATGAACACTTATTTGTCGTGTTATTTGATTATGTACGCTTTTGTTATGTGTATGTTTTAAATGTTCATGGAAATACTTTAATCTTTGTTTAAAAAGTGTTTCTAAGAGGTAATAGTGTGCGATACTGAGAGTAAAATCAATCACTATAAATGTGTCCATTTTTTGTATTAAGAAATAAGAAGATATATTGTAATGAAATAAGTACCTTTTGCTCAGTCATGATTGTTTCCTATAAAAGAGTGACCTGCATGGTCTACCTTGCTTATTTTAATATGGAATATGAAACACATTATTGTTATAACTCGAGATTGGCAATAAGGTGGAGATTTGAGAACTGACTCCTGCACGAGTGTTAGGGATTCCCATTGAAAGAGTATTGCAATTCGGTCATCCAAGATGTTTCAATTGTAAATAGTTTAGTTATTTCCTTTTTCCACACAACTTGGTTTCTAAAATTTCCTTTGAGCTACTTTACAACTTGTTATTCTATTGCCTTTATCCTCTCCCATTCCTTACAACCCGAATGAGTGAGATGGCTTCCCAAAAGGAACCAACAAAGGAGGTGGTGTTGCACTTAGTGTTGGGATAGCGTTCCTGCTAAGCTATGAACCATGGACAGGCAAAATAGGATGTTTTTTTTATCCCAACAGAGTTTCAATTTTGACGCCTGCCAAATGACGAGAGGCCCAAGATTGCATATAACTCAATGGTACTCTGCCTCTTTGAGCATTATTTCAAGCAATAATTGGATCAATCACTTGGAGACAAGATAGAAGATACATTATTGATCTGCAACTTTGTACTTGCTCAATTGACTCTATAGGTCTTTTTTATTCTTCAAGATGTCAAGTGAAAGTTTGATTGGCACCAAGGTATCTGGTCAGTGTAATAACTTTTATTCTTTTTTGCCTGCTTTTGGAGAGGAAATTGTTTCTTCTTGGAAGGGCGAAGCAACCATTAGGGATCACCTGACTTCCTCCAATAGAAGGATTGATAGACAAATATTACTTTCTTATCTCATTGAAGTGGTGGAAAATCCAACAACACATGACCTTGCAAATTTCTAGGCAGGAAGCTATATTGAGGAGCTGGAAAAGATGCTTGTTGGATGAGGCACTTGTGCCAAGGCTTTATTGAACTTGAAGGACCTTTAAAATCCCACGTTGGAGTTGGAATATGCTAAGAATGTCATTTCTTTGTTGTGGGTACCTCTTGGCGAGTCAGAGAAGTTAACAGTGGGCAAAAGAGCTTTTAAGAGGTTGAACCTAAAGGAGATAATGCAGTAGGCAATGCTGATGTTAGTGTAGGAAGATGGTGGAGTGCTTCTGATGCCCAGACAGAATTACCAAGTAGAAGCTTGTATCAAGGAAGAAGCCAATGAGTAGTGGCGCCATACCTGAGGCAAGGTGGAGGCGGTGAGCCTGAAGGAGGGAAAAGTAACGGTGGAAAAGGCAGTTGACTTTGCTATGTCTTTGGGACAAGCAGCGCAAATTACCTTCAAGTCGTCTACTGGCAACCTTCCCTCTAAGTTGCGATTGTGAGACCAGGTGCAAAATAAGATGTATGTGGAATACACCTCATGTGGGTTTTCTCTATGGATTATGATGGCCCGGGAAGAGTTCTCAATAGGCTTATATTATTTTGCAATGTTGATGATCAAAAGATGTCAGCATAATGATGTTGGTAATTTAGCGTCCTTTTGCACAGAAACAGTATAAATTTTGAGATTTTGGCATCTAGAGTTGACAACATCTTATTGTGGTGGCATTTGAATGATCAATAATGAGTTCAATGTTTAGCACAAACAGTGATTTGTTGCATTGAATGCACGTTACAGCTAGCTAGAAACATTGGATATTGTGAGATTTGTCATAAATACTTGTTGGAACAATTACAAAGGTATGTTGAGAAAGATTTAGTTCTTTTGAAAAGTACTTTTGGTAAGAAAAGCATGTTCATTGCAAGAGTCGGGATGTTTCTCAAGATAATTTCTCAAGAGGACATCCTGAGAAGGGCATTTGAGGATTCCTGAGATAGGCCTTTGAGGCACATCACTTAAGTAGAGCCCTTGTTGACTTGACATTGTTATGTCAGTGTTTTATCTTATCCCATTATTACCATAACAAACACGTGGATGTGGAGATTGCATCAAATTCTTAGGATTTTTTTTTGTATTTAAAAGCAATAAAATTCATGTTGTTGCAACGACGAATTAGCTGATCTTGAGGCTATCATGGTTATTATTGTGAAGGAAAAAGACAAAAAAAATTTGGGTGAAGGTAAAGAGGGATAGAAAGTGAAGGAAAGGATTAGCGTGGGGAATTGGAGTGGAGAGTGAGGAAAGGGTGAAGAGGATGAGGAGAGTGATGATGGGGTGGGATGGGGGGGAGATGGGCTAATTGGGGGAGTTGATGGGATCAACATAGGAAAAGTCAAGGGAGGAGAGAACATAGTGAAGGATGGTGTTTGTGACAATTGCATGGAGAGGGAAGCCATTAAGTGAAAGAGGGGGTAGTGGGGAAGGGGAAGAACAACAAAGAGGGATTCAATTAAGATGATTAGGAGGAAGTCGACATTGCTTAAAGTGTAGGTGAAGAATCGATCCATGAAAGTAGTTGGTTTGATTAGGAATGGATGTAACTTGGAAGGAATTGGATTGGATTAATGAAAGGAGAGTTTGAAGTTGGGTAGGCAGAGTGCAAGTTTTGGTTAAAAAGGTGAGCTTTACTTTAAAACAAATATAGAGAACTTTTTTACTGTATGCAAATGGAGAAGAGCTCAAACAAAGTTGAAGTCAATAATAGCTAGAGTTGGCAACTCCAATGAAGGCTCAAGGAAGAGTATCTTCCTCTTCTTTTCAAAAGATTATGATTTTTTTTAAAAAAAATTAAGGACTTGTTAAAGGTGAACGGATGGGATTTCTTTTTCTAAGCCTATTTCTATTTTTGTTTGAAGGGATGGGATTTCTTTTTTTTTTTATTAAAGTTGAAGTTTTACTATTGGTGAGATCACAACCTCCTTTTTAAGTAAAAATAACAATGAAAATTTGACTTTATATGCCCCATAATGTTTGAAATTAGAGAAATATGAAAAATTTATTTTTTGGGAAAAAATTTAAATTCGAATAAAAATTACCTCATAATTTGAATAGATGCTCTAGTTTATATAAGAGACCTTTTGTACAAGAAATTGATTAACCTCTCATATTGTTTACAACTTCTCTGGAGATTCTCATTTGCTATTGGTGGTTTTAAGGCAAAATTGCAATGCAAGGTTTGTCTTTATCTATCTTTGGCTAGTTAGCGATTTTCGTTGAAGGTTAGTGATCGTATATGTTTACACTTTGAACACCACCACCAACAACAACATCAAGCCTTTTTCACATTACATGGGATTGGCTATATGAATCATTTTTCTCCATTGTTTCCTGTTATGAGTCAAATTCTCATTTAAATCTAATAAAAAAGTCATTTCTAATATCGTTTTAATCAAATTCTTTTTAGGTCTATCTTTCCCTTTCTTAACATAAGCCAAATCTGATACATCTACTCTCCTAACCGGGTTATAGAAAGGCCTCCATTTTATGTGACAAAACCATCTAAGGAGACTCTATGTAATCTTGTCTTCCATTGAAGCTACTCAAACCTTTTCACGTATATGCTCGTTCTTTATCCTGTGTCTAAGAGTAAAGCTACTCATCCACTGCATCCTTATCTCTACAACTCTTAACTTAATATTATGCTTCTCTTTTAATGACCAATATTCTACACCATAAAGCATTGCAGGTCTCACCAACATCTTATAGAATTTTCCCTTAAGTTTGAGGGGGACTTTTCTATCAGGCAAGAAGCCCGATGCATTCCTCCACTTCAACCATCTAACTTGAATTCTACTAATAATATCCCATCTATTTCACCAGTCACTCTGAACAATAGACCTAAGATATTTAAAATGTGCTCTCTTATTAATGACTTGATCGCCCAAAGTCACAATCCCCCCTCTAGATCCATTATTATTGAAATTACATTTCATATATTCAGTTTTAGATCTACTCAAAAGAAAACCTTTAGACTCAAAGGTTGACCTCCATAATTCAAGTTTACCTTCAACTCCCTCTCTAGTTTTATCAATAAGAAAAATATCATCAACAAAAAGTATACACCAAGGTACAACCTCTTGCAAATGTCTAGTGAGACTAAAGCAAAAAGATATGGGCTTAAGGCTAATCCTTGATGTTATCCATCTGAATAGAAAATACTTGGTCAAACCACCTTGTGTTTGAACATAACTAATAGCTCCCACATATATATCCTTAATGACTTGAATATAAGTATTATTAACCCCTTTCTTTTCTATAACTCTCCATAGCACTTCTCTTGGAACTTTATCATATGTTTTCTCTAAATCAATAAATATCATATTAGATCCTCCTTATTCACTCTAAACTTCTCCATAAAACCTCTCAATAAATATATAGCTTCTATAGTAGACCTACCCGACATGAATCCAAATTGATTTTAAGAAATTTTAGTATCATGTCGCAAACTATGCTCCATAACTCTCTCCCATAGTTTTAAAGTATGACACTTTGAACACCAAACCTTAAATATTAGATATAAGATTATCAGCTTCAAATATTGTTCAATACTTATTCAAATCTTGATTGAGCCATTTTCAGCACATAAGTGAACATTCTTTAAAGCTTGTTTGTATTTTGGAACCAAGATAAAACAGAAGTTGTAGAAAGTTCGACCATGATTTGATCAATGTTGGGACATTGTTCAAACAACTTCTAGTAAAGTTGATCAAGTTACGATCATATGTTCGATAAAGTTTTGTGCATAGTTCAAATTTATTGCTTTGCACTATGCTTTTATTTTGCAATTAACTCATTTGAGTTGTCTTGTTATGCTTGTAGATGTATGCTTGGGTTACATATAAAGTTGGGGGTGTATTATAAAAAATTGTTTGGCATTATGAGCCATTAAAGGTTAACAATATTATTGTGTTGAATTTGAAATACAAGCACACAACATTTGAATATGCATATCTTAGTTATACATGTAGAATGACATAACAGCTTTCACTGAATGTATTCCTGATTTCAATGGGTATGCGACTAAAGCTTAGTAGCCTGAATTCATAGTTACAAATCGAAAATACACATGCTATTTTTGATAAAAATAGTTTCAATCTTCATGACTTCAAGAGCACAATTTATAGTGATATAGATGTAGTCATATTTCGGCATTTTTTGTGATATAGTTGTGCTATCCATGTTTCTCTTGTATTTAATTGTATCAAAATTTTTTTTGGCTATGTCATATCTATTGTACTTGTACACTCGACATGTTGTTAAGCATAATAACTGCTTTAATTTAATATAATGCTCCTTATTAAATATTTTATCATTTATTGTGTTTGTCGTATAATCTATTGTGTTGTAGATATTGTGATGCATTATGCTAAGGTATAGTATATTGTTTAGGAAGTTCAAATCTTGTTCAAATATGTAAAAAAACTTACTCAAATATATTATTCAACTGTTTAATAAATTATTCTAACAAAGTTATTTAAACCATGTTAAAAAAAATTCGAATAAGAACGATTAATGCTCAATTAGGATTTGAAGAATTTTCAATCATATGATCTCAATGTTGATTGAATTCTATTCGAACCTTTTTTTTACAAGGTTATTCAAATTAAATTTCTTCACAATGTACTTAAAAAAGTAGTTTGCGGTCCAAAGCGAGGGTATTTTGGCCCGAAAGGAATTTTTGGTATATTTCCCTAAGAAAAGAAATAACATGTATATTTCTCTTACTTTGGACATTATGGGACATATAAACTTAAATTTCTCATTACCAATGCTTATAATAACTAAAAAATAAGATGAGTAAAAATTGTATGTTATTTTTCTTATCTCATGGTCTAAACGCCTCATGTAGCACTTAGCACAAATGTGGAATGAGGATAGTGCGGACTCCAAATGGTTAAGATAAGGCTAATGATGATGATGATTATGATGACCATTCATTTTCTTAAAATTTTTAGATTAATTGAAACACTTCCTTTTTAGTTAGCAACGCATAACTATTTAAGCTGGACATTATAGCTCACCATATGTTAATTTTTATATTTCGTCTCTTACACTATCAGATGAATATAAAATGTCATTTAAAATCAGGAATTTGAGAGGGAAAAGCTTGCCTTTATTCAGTAATATATTTCCTATTTATAGATATATACAAGATATCTTAATGAGAAAATAATAAATTACAAATTTAATATATAAAATCACCAATACACTCTTTCCTAAGTTAAGTGTGACAGAGATGAGGATGCTCAGGTGGATGAGTGGCTTTACCCTTAGAGATAGGATACGAAATGAGCATATACGTGAAAAGGTTGGAGTAGCTCCAGTAGAAGATAAGATTAGAGAGAGTCGCCTTAGATGGTTTGGTCATATAAAAAGGCGGCCTTCCGATGACTCGGTTAGGAGAGTAGAGGTATTAGATTTGACTTGTGTTAAGAAAGGTAGGGGTAGACCTAAAAAGACTTGGTTAGAAAATATTAGGAATGACCTTTCTTTATTAGATTTAAATGAGAATTTGACTTTTAATAGGACACAATGGAGAAAAAAGATTCATGTAGCCGACCCCACGTAGTGGGATAAAGGCTTGATGTTGTTGTTGTTGTATTATGGCGTGATCTATGTGAGCTTCCCACTGATTGACTTCTGTGATTGTCTGATCCTTCGCATTGGGAACGACTGGATTTCAACACTCTCCCTCAAGCTGGGAAATATGGATCTGTCATTCCCAGCTTGTCAATCATTCTGAAGAAGGCAGGACTGTCCAATCCTTTGGTAAGGATGTCTGCAAGTTGGTCATTTGATGATACATGGTCGACACTTACTAGACCATTGTCTAGTTTTTCTTTAATAAAATGTATGTCCACTTCTATGTGTTTGGTCCTATCATACTGGACTGGATTGTGGGCTATGCTGATTTTTGATTTGTTGTCACAATGTTGCTTCATTGGCTCATCCCACTTGACCTATAAGTCTTTTAGGATTATTTTAATCCATAGTAGCTCACATATTCCCAAGGCCATAGCTCGATATTTTGCTTCTGCACTAGATCTTACCACTACATTTTATTTCTTACTTGTCCATGTAACTAGGCTACCCCTAAGAAATGTACAATATCCAGAGGTAGATATTCTATCAACAGGTGATCCCGCGTAGTCAACATCCGTGTATACTTCTAGGGTTATTCTGTGATCTCTCTTAAAGAGAATCCATTTTCCTGAGTTTCCTTTAAGGTAGTGCAATATCCTGTCAATCGCTTGCATGTGGACCTGCTTTGGATTCTGCATAAACTGACTGACCATACTTACAACAAATGCTATATCTAGTCTAGTATAGGAAAGATAGATTAATTTTCATACAAGTCTTTGGTAGGCTCTTTTATCCACATCTAGATCCTCTATAGCTTCTCCCAGTTTAAGATTAGGTTCTACTGGTGTTGGTGCTAGCTTACAGGCTAGTTTCCCTGTTTCTTTCAGAATCCTTTACTGGAGTGAGCTACTTCGATTCCAAGAAAGTATTTTAGTTTATCAAGTTCTTTGATGTCAAATTCCTTGGTAAGACTTTTCCGTAGACTATCTTTCTCCTTTTCATTATTTCCAGTCAAGATAATATCGTCCAAATATACTAGCAATATTGTGATTCCCCTTGAGTCTGAATGTTTAAAGAATAGTGTATGATCCCCTTGGCTTTGTTTATACCCATTAAAGAGCATAAACTTAGAGAACCTTTCAAACCAGGCCCTTGGTGATTGTTTGAGCCCATATAGGATCTTTTTTAATTTGCACACCATGTTACCTCCAGAATTTTCCTTAAATCCTGGTGGTATTTCCATAAGTATTTCTTCTTCCAGATCCCCATGTAGGAATGCATTTTTTACATCCAATTGTTCCAGATGTCAATTGTACTTAGCTGTTATTGAGAGTAGAATTCCGATAGTGTTCATCTTGGCTACTGGTGCAAAAGTTTCCTTATAGTCAATGCCATATGTCTGAGTGTAACCTTTCGCCACTAATGGAACTTTGGATTTGTGTATGACGACCAAGATCAAGTTGACATCCTCCAATCACCGTTCTTTGACGTGGGCTTCGATTTCGACGATACCATTGAAGATTACATCGACCGTATCCATTACACCTTGGTGGATGTGATCGACGAGCAAAGAACAAAGGGACGTTGGATCATCCTTGGACGACCGTCATCCTCCACCACTCTGGCCACCTATCCAAGAACGATGATCTTAGGCTCCTTCCTCGGAGTGACCTCGGTTCTAATTTGGAGACTCTTCTTCCGCTAAAGCATAGACTAGTTGAGCGTATGGGCTCCAAAGGTGAAAGTTCTCTTTATTAAATCGCGGATTCTTGTTTATCGTTGTAGTTTTACAATTGCTCTTTGCGTTTTCTTAAATTGTTTGGTTAACCGACTTCGCTCTTCTTTGCCTAAGCAAGTTAAAAACTAAGAACTCTAAGTATCAATCGTTGTTATAAGCAATAAATTTATTTTGGGATTATTTTGTTAATTCTGCTCTCTTTAATTTCCTTAAAGTAACTCTTGAACGGGTTTGTTTCACATCACCATCTTTGTATTATAATTATTTCTAAATCTGTCTTTTTTAGTTTTTTTATAAATCCATCTTAATATTTCATTTATACGCTTAACTTGTCTATTAATGGTTTATTTGGTTCTCAATATTCAAATTCATATAGCATAATTTACCGATTTATTAACTGGTTGCACAAGAAATGAAATTGATCAAAGGGATCTATGGCAAAGTACGCCAAGTGTTAATTCAAAGTTTTTCAACTAGGACTGAGACTTACTGTTTCTTTTAAATGGTTGTAATAAGTCTGACGCAGATGATGGTATGCAATGAGCCAAAAAATTAGGAATAAAGTTTATGTTGCCAGGGATTTCGTTAAGAATGTTTTATATCAGAGCACCGATTAATCTTTGTTTCAAATTATTTCTATATGGACAGCACACTAATGGACCCACAATTGTACATTTTACATGAACGCTTAAGCATGATCATGTTTTCATTAGAAGCATTGTCTTAAGTATCACTCAAAACTGATTTTAAATGGGGTTTTTTTATCTGGTGGGAACTACTTGTATAACTAAATTTTTAAATATTGAACATTTATTAAATAAGTATTTTTTGTGTTATTAAAAGCATGCTTTAGAAGGAAGATGAAGTGATACGCCAGCTCTTTGCATCACTTTGTTGTGTAAAGCTCAAAGTAAAACGAGCATGTTAGTTGTCTTCGCCACATCACGTTGTACTCTCCACGCTCAGCCTCGTCTTACAATAAAATACTAGTATAGATTTTATGGCTCAAGTCAACATTTATCATAGTAACTAAGCACAATTGTTCGCTTCTCCTAATTGTTTCTTGTAGCTATTGAGTCATGACTCATTGTTCTTCGTTCTCTCCCATTGGAGCTAATCGCTTTTTGGAAATATTCTCTTCATGCTCTCTTGCCCACTAGTTTTCTAAAATGTTTATCGCTAGTTCTTGATGTAGATGTTAGTAGCTTCTTGCAAACTTCTTTTTCAGAATACTTGTCGATCCTCGTCCTCATTTGCTCGTTTCATGTTGTTTCCATTTTTCATTATCTAGCTAGTCACTCAATATACAAGTCATGAATGTTTTAGTTAGTGAAAGCATTGTTTTGCTTTGCACACTTTATGCAGTGAAGCAGAAAAGGAACTTCTATGTTTCACATTGCGCTTAACATTTTGAGAACACTGGTATTTTTATTTGCAGAAAGTACTTTAAAGTTTCCTAATTTATTATAAAATAAGATTATTTGAATATAATATTTGAAAAATATTTAATCTTTTAAAAAAAATGAAGTTACCTAACCCGAGGTGTGGCAAAGCACTGAAATTGTCAAAACCCTGAGGCTGAAATGGAAAGGAATTTTAAAACCTTGGTTAGAAGCACACCAAATCACTCCTAAAGTGGAAGATGGTATCAAATACAATTTGTTGCACTACTCGTGACATTAAGAGCAATTAAAAGCAATCGTAAGATCCATTATGTGGAAGCATATTACAAGGACCACTTCATTGTAGTGTAATCATGTTTAAAAAAATGTTGATCCTGAACTATGGTAGCTGGTTATTTCCATTTGCTTTCCCGATTCTACTTCAAGACGCGCATGCTGTTTCTGGCAGTTATTGACTTATTGTTAGTACTACTACCAGCTTAGCCTGTTCTTTCTGCCTCTTGCTGTTATGTTTGCTTCACGTAACTTTCATACCCACTGTATTTTATTATCTGGCCATGTCTATCTTTTATTATTGATGCTGTTATATCTTTGCTTCTATCTAAAGTCCTTTATATAAATCATAGATGAGCTTCATTTCAGTGAAAGATTCTCTCTTTTACCTTCGTAAATGTGATAGAATTCGGAGTTTCAAGCATCAAAATATCTTTCACATATGATTTTAAAGCAGCCCTTATTTAGCAGGTGTCTGTGGACACCTTTCTAAATATACCTTATTTTTTTGTTTTATTTGGTTTAGAAATGCACTTCTAAGAGTAATAAAGTAAATACTACCAAGACTATAATGATTATGAAGAATTTCGAAGACTTGCAAAAGATGCTAAGAAAAGAAAAAGTGATTCTTTTTTGTAATAATATGCTAGATACTACGGAGAAAATGAGCTTTATAAATTTGCACAAGAAAGGGATAGGAAAACCTACTTTTATGTCAATCAACAAATCATGAATGAATAAGATAAACATGGAAAGTAATTACAAAGAGATTAAACATCACAAGAAGATATTAAGAGTTGTTATGTTCGGTTAAATTGATTGCCTACAACTATAATGGACGAGAGAGGAATTGATTCACAATCAAGAAGCCTCATATGTGTTTATATAGAAAGAAGCCTCATATGTGTTTATATAGAAGACATGAAAACACTTCTCCAAACCCACCCAACTACATCCAATCAAAGGAGATAATGGCACCAGAGACGAGAGATTATAAACATAGAATATATAAATAATACGAGATCTCTTCTTGGATGCTCCTCGAAACAACACCAGCATGTTTTTCATGGCATTAATGCGCTTGCCCACTATAGCACCCTTAATACAACAACACTGCTTGCACCATTGTAGGACAATTCATCTCATTCACAAATCAATGAGCCAAATATTTTTTTAATTTCATTTCCTCTCTTATTATCTTCCACTTCATGTTAGAATTCCTTTTTTTCTCTCATCACAACATGCATTTATTTGTTTTCTTTTTTCAGCAATAGTTTATTATATTTCTTCACTTTTTTTGGTTACTCAACAACAGCCTTTAGAATTTCGCAACCAAAGGAAAACTCAGCCCATGCACCCATGCTCATTATATGTGTATGACACAATAATACCACATGCTGCATCAGATTCTCTTTCATGTATTATCTAGAATTGAAAGAGGCGTGTTTTCAATCTAATCCGAATTAAGAACATTTCAGAACAAACTTTTGAACCTGTTCTTATACAAGAATACAAGAAAAGCTTTATTTATCCCAAAACCATTAAATTAAAATTTGATGTTTATTCTAATAATATTATTGAGTTCACATCCTAACTGAGAAAAGATAACGAAATTTTAATAAGATTAGATACATTAAAAGTGGTGTTAATAAGATCTTAGTAAAGATGAAGATGTGATACAAAGATGAAGATGCTACTTTAGTTGAAGTTATCTTTTTTGAATAACTTAATAAATAAAATAATGAGGTATATTATAGCCGGATGAAAAAAGAAAAGCGGAGCTGGCTCTAAAGAAAATGCATAAATGCAAAGATTTTGGCTTAGATGAAATACTATCAAGGGTTGAAGAGTTATGGGAGATTTTGGAATAATTAAGTTAAAAAACATTTTCAATATAATTTGGAGGATTAATATGATGATAAATTATTAGAGGAAAATGATTGTCACAATATTAAAGGAAACATAGTGTTGGATGGCGTGGGGATCCCTATAGTTTGGATTTATATTTTCATATGCCCATCATTGGGATAATGATAAATGAATTTGTGGGGATCCTACATTTTATTATTTTAATGCTCCCTGCAGTTGAGATTCACATGTTTAGCATGATTGTCTCATAGGTTTCATTCTTGTACGTGAGAATTGACACCATAGGATTTGACATTAGTTGATGACTCGTTCCAATATTTATTATTTAAGATGCCTAATTATCAATCGACTTTATCATGAATTAAGACAAACAAGGAATCAATAACTAATGTAGAACTTTGGGGAAGAATTAGTGGTTAACCTTTTTGAAGATTTTAAGTGGAAGAGTGGATCTCACTACTTGGTTAACTTTTCCGAAGATTTAAATAAACCATGTGTTAATCCTTGATATTATGATTAAATAGAACAACTTTTTTATTAGAGTTTGATTCTGACTAGATTTACAAAATAGTGTATATTCAGAAAAATATATTGGGTTCTATGGAGAATTAATTTATTCCACATAAATATGAAAAGTTATGCAAATTGGGACTCATCAAAGGCTTTTGTGTAAAAATATATTTTCCTTCCCTTTGATGACTTTTGTATTATCAGTTGATCTTAAATACGTTGTTAGTATTCATTAGCATCTGTGTTGCACCGATACGGATACGGCGACACAGATACGACACGATACGGATACAGGACACGGCAATTCTAAAACATACAGGATACGGATACGGCGCGGATACGACATTATAATATATAAAGCATACATAAAAAAATAACAAATTAATCAAAGCATAATATTTGAAATGACAAAAAAAATTGAAAGCAACATCATTTGTAGCATCACTAACATTGTATCTTATAATATAAAAATAAAAGTAAGCATTAAATATTTAAATATCTAGTACAACAACAAAAACAAAAACATAAATTGTCCAGTAGATAAAGTTTTTAATTAAAAGTACAAAGGATTGACACAATTAATCCACATGAATTTGAAACATGAAATTTTGTAATAAAAAGTATAGATATGTTGCGCTTATGTCGGGGGTCCAAGGGGGCACTGCCTCCTGGCAGGGTTCGACCTTCTCGGTGCTGCTTGGTACAATTCGGTACCCCTCTGTACCGAGCAGTACCGAGTTCTGTTACCGAGTGGTACAAAGTTTCGGTACTGAGCGGTACTGAGTTCTAGTATCAATCGGTATCGAGCGGTACCAAGCAGTACCGAGCAGTATTGAGTTCTAGTATCGCTCGATACCGAGCAGTACCGACAAGTACCAAGAGGTACCGAGTAGCACTGAGTTCTAGTATCGCTCGGTATCAAGCGGTACCGAGCAATACCGAGTACTAAGCAGTACCGAGTACCAAGCGATACGCGTGTCCGATCAAATTTAAATAATATTTTAATTGGACACGGCAAAACCGTATCCGACACGTATCCGTGCCGTGTCAGAGGCGTATCCGTATCTGACACATGCCCGATATAGCATGCCTCATAAATAGGCGTATCCGTGCAACATAGATTAGCATGCTAGTAACATGGCATATTTTAGGTTTGAAAGGTTGTTATGCTTAATACTGAAAGTGGCATCGTAATTTTTGTTTGGCTAATAATCTCGCAATGCCTTGATTTGTTTTCTTAGTATTTCTTGTTTACAGATACCTGGCCTGCGGCCAATTTTCCCCGTCTTTTTAGTCTTCATCTTTTATGTCACTCGACGTGCCATGAACCACAAGACGAGTATCAGACACAGAAAAGATAAATCAATGTGGGGAGGGCTCCTACTGTTTAGTGTACGGAAAGAAAATTTAATAGGAATTTAGCATCCCTATTATGTTGCTTCCACTTTGAGATACATTTTGTGGAAATGCCATTTTATATAGATTATACTGTGTTAGAATCATGGCTTTAAAACCGGATCGGACCGGCCGGTTCGACCAGTTTAACCGCGAATCGGCCGGCCGGCCGGTTCCGGTTTGCTTCAAAACCGGTATTGCATAAAACCAGCTCGGAACCGTGTGAACCGGCGGTCGAACCGCCGAACCGTAAAACCGGTCCCGGTTTACAATAAACGGTCGGTTCATCTGCAAAAAAATTTTAAGCTTTCGCTGAAGATCTAACAGCTCAAGGAAGCTTGTACGAAACGGAAGAAATAAAAAACCATACCATTCATTCGACGGTTCACATCTTCTTCCCCGATTCTCTTGCTCATTCGCGAAGCCAAGAGATCCCTTCCAATCAGGAAGTCTTCGGCATCAGTGGCGACGATGGTTCCTCATCTCGGCCTTATAACCTTCGCCTCCGGCTTCCTTCTCACTGGCCTTTTCCTTCATCAACTCCGAGCTACACTCCTCCGCCTCCGATATATGTTCTCTTCCTCTCACTTCTTCGGGACCGAGATTCACTCACCGCAGAAGGTGAGCGCTTTTATCTCAGCAGATTTTCTCTTTCTACCTGTCGTTGCTGTATTGTTTTTTGTCATTTGGAGTCGATTTAGGTTTTTTTTTCAGCTTTTTGTTTTTGTCGGACTACTGCTATGCAAAGTTGTCTTTCCATTAGTCGAAATAAGCAGCTCTAGAAAATTTTGATTCTGCACTTTGTTAAAATATGTTGCTAAATTAATTTTAGAATAGCTTTCGTAATCCCTGGTTTAAAAACCAGTATTATTCTTTCATATTTTTATTGTTTTCATAAGATTTACCTTTCATTCTGAAGTTTGTAAATTTATACTTTGAATTTGTTCCTTTAGAAACGAAAGGCAGGGGCTAGCCAAAATAATCTAAACGCAAAGTTTTCAATCCTTAATAAGAAAACTTTTCATTATCTTTTTAAACTGCATTATTTTTATTTCTTGTTTGTTAATTCTTGCACATTTTGTTGTTTTCATGTTCTTGCAAATGGCTTTCTAGGAGGTGACAGTTCTAAGAGCGGATTGGAAAATATGCTTAAGTTAATTGAGGTTGATTGACCTAATCAAGGGAGTATTGATTAATTTGACATAAAATTGGAATGTAGAGTGGAGGTTTTAGAGAAAAAAATTTCATTCATTTTATAATTTTTAATAATATTACTATTTATTACGTAATCCGGTTCGACCCCGGTTCGACCGGTCGAACCATGAACCTCTCCTTCTTCCGGTTCGTTGTCCGGTCCGGTTTTCAAAACCTTGGTTAGAATATCTTCACGAGGGGTTGGGTGTACTTGCTTGGTGGATGAGCAAAAAGACCTTGATTTCATTCTAATTTCAATTTCTATTTCTTCATATTGTAATTGGAGTCTTTCTGTTGCATCAGGATGTAATTCATTACTTAGAAAGGTCTTTTGGAGTTGGCTACATGACAAACCAAATTGATAATGGTGCCAATCCTCAACACCAATCATCAAACCAAGGTTCTAAACTCTCCACTTCAAATGTTGGTGCACCTGATGCCTCCAGCTCGGAGACAATCGCAAGCAGCCATGTTTCTGAGAACCCCCTTACTGGAACTTTATCAGATGATTCTCTTGAGTTTGAAAACCTGTACTCAACGTTAGACAGTGGCAACCAGAGCCTGGGCCGACCTGTGACTGATATTTCGAAAACAACTGTAGATCGAGCTGTTCCTGGTAATGACCTAAAACAAAAAATACATCTTTACAAGGTACGCTTGCTGCTTCTCACTAGGAACCTAAAGGCTGCTAAACGTGAGGTTAAACTTGCAATGAATGTGGCACGAGGTAGAGATTCTTCGGCAGAATTGCTCTTGAAGTCTCAACTAGAATATGCCCGTGGTAACCATAGAAAAGCTGTGAAGCTTTTGATGACATCCATGAATAAAACAGAGCCGGTTATGCTGAGTATGTTCAACAACAATGTTGGATGCATTCATTATCAACTCAAAAGCCCCCACACATCGTCCTTATTCTTTACAAAGGCTCTGAAAAGTAGTTCATCGCTGCGGTCGGAGGAACCTCTGAAGCTGTCAACCTTCTCTAAGGACAAATCTCTTCTAATTATATATAATTGTGGTCTGCAAAACTTGGCCTGTGGAAAGCCTGTAACTGCAGCTCAGTGTTTCGGAAAAGCCAGTTTGTATTTTTACAACAAGCCAGTTTTCTGGCTCCGGTTAGCTGAGTGTTGTCTATTAGCCATGGAAAAAGGGCTTTTGAGACCATCTGCTGGGGACATAAAACTTCATGTTGCAGGATCCGGCAAATGGCGACAGCTGGTATTGGAAGAAGATGTCAGCTCAAGAAGTAGGTATTTCAAAGGAGTAGAATCCGTGTCAGGTGAAGATGAGCAAAACAAGCTATCACTCCCATTCGCTAGGCTTTGTCTTCACAGAGCCCTGTTTTTGTTGGACAAGCTTGAGAAGAAAGTATCAAGGCCCAGTGCTACAATTGATTCATTGCAGGAAGATGCTACCCAGGCCAAATCTATCAAGAGCTCAGGCCATAAGAATGCATTGACTGGAGATCCAAAGGCAGCCACTGCAGCATTGGTTTCCATGACTTCTATCACCAATGGCGATTATAAAGAAAATAAAGGTGGATTGAGCCCCAACACCACCTTGCAGAGTTCTGTGACCACTTTTGAAGAATTGTGCAAGGAAGAGAACAGCATGATTAAGCAGGCCCTTTTAGGAAATCTCGCTTACGTTGAATTGTGCTTAGAAAACCCACTTAAAGGATTATCTGCGGCAAAATCACTTCTGCAGCTGCCGGACTGTTCAAAAATTTATACCTTTCTTGGTCGTATGTATGCTGCTGAAGCACTTTGTTTCCTGAATCGACCTAAAGAGGCTGCAGAATATTTGTCAATCTATTTCAATGAGAATGGTAAGGTGGAGCTGCCTTATTGTGATGATGACAGAGAGAAGTGGAATTTAAAGAGAGGAATGGATGGTGAGGAGTTAAATGGTTCACAGAATGCTAGAACTATGTCAGATGCAACTCGCGGCGGGCTTCTTAAGCCTGAAGAGGCTTGTGCTCTTGCTTGTGTAAATCTTAGTATAATGTTCTCTCTTCAAGGCAATCTTGAGCAGGCTAGCCAGTTCATGCAGAAAGCTCTCTCACACTTGCCCAAGGATCCAAGGGTTTTGCTTGCCGGGGTTTATGTGGATCTTCTGCAACAGAAACCACGAGATGCTCTTGCCAAGTTGAAGCTTTGTAACAACATCAGGTACCTTTCAGCTTCTTCATGATGCTTCTTGCACTGCCAATCCGGTTTTCATGATTGATCTAATCTGCTGGATTTCCTTGCCCGTGTCCCTCAAGTCTTGCAAGCTAGATCTCAGGCTTTAGACCCCTCTGTACAATAGAATGGTGGAATGTAGAATAAGGATATTTGCTTTTACCCTCAATTTTTCTTTTGTTCTGAAATTTTAGCTTTGATATGAGTCATGATAGTTTAAGAAGTAGTTTATGAAGGATAGATAGTTGAGTGCATTGTAGGTCTGGTAAAAGTTCATTCATTCAGGCAAGCATATGGAAAAGCCTTTCATTGTTATTTTTTCTCTCATGAATGTTGTTTGCCAACAAGTTGGTGCATTGAAGTCACTTAAATCTGATCCCATATTTTAGGATTAAAGATCTATTACTATTAATTGTTCTCCATTATCTTGATTTCTTATGACTGCAAACTTTTCATGATTCACCATTGTTTCTGGTGCGACTTCCTTTTCCTCTAGATTGCTTCAGATATTGTATCAGAATTTTGATATTAATACTTGAATTGTAGTTGGAGCAGATTGAGGCTTCGTTTGGGACTGCTTTTTTACTGTTTCTTAAAGCAGTTTTTAAATATAAAAATTTTATTTGTTGTACTAAAAAGCTGATTTAAGAAGCAGGAAGAAAGTCGTCCCAAGCAAAGCCTGAAATTCCTCCGAATCTATCATATTTTATATAGATTTGGGTTCTTTTCGCTATGTTGTTATTGATAGTAGGATACCTTATGCTGAAACAAACTCATCAATTGTCAAGAACAATTGTATATATAATAGTCTTTTACTTTTACTCCTACCAGCAAAATATAGGAAAGAGTTTTTATTTTTTCTTTTATATTTTTTTTATTTGTTATTGTTTGCTGTAGCTACTACAGCTGCTGAACAAATATGCTAAGTGATTGTCAAATGTTTCTCTTGGAGGATCATTCCATTTAGGCTTTTCTTCACAGGATTGACGAAGGATTGGTGTCTTCTCAATAGATATGTCAACATGTAAGTGAAATAGAGATATCTTGCATTATGAATTAAGAAATTCTTATAAAATCAAATAATAACTTTTTAAGATTGTGATCATAATAATAAAGTATGAGGCTATGATGAGATAATAATGTAACTAATATATCACCTGACTATTGAAAAATTTTATAAATAGGATTAAGAGATGCAATATTTTCCTTTTATATAGTTATTTATTAAATCCTTCAACTCCATGACTTTTATTTATACAACTATCTTCTCCAAAGTTTTACCTGACATACCATTATTGATGAATTGTTTGTGCTTTGAGCATTATCAGGTTGATGAATACGTAGAAGTCATAATTTTTTGTTACTATAACAATCAATGATTTGGGAATCCCCACTTAGCTCGCCTACCCATTAACGTACCAATCATGGGCCCACCCTCAAAATTTTTTTTTTTTAATTTTAGAGGTTATATTTTGAAATATTTAGAGTATTTTGAATATTTTTCCCCCTAAAAAAAATTTTGCTCTAATTTTATCAATCCTAAATGTCTTTGTCCATCCCCCATAAAAATTTTTTTTTTTTCCATCCTGAAAAAAAAGTTGGATCTGCCCTTGATACCAATTGGAAATTACTATAATTGATATGGATGTGGAGGATATGGTATGAAGGTAGAACACAAAGATGATTATACTTATCTTATAAGGTTTGGGAGAACTAAGTCTTTTGTTGGAGGAGCCTAGACAATCTATTGGAAGGGTAGTGAGAAGATGCTGAAAATTTTGATAATAATAATGTCATGGTCATCACAACATGCCTTAATGAATTATAGTAGAATGTTAACATATGCCAAATAATACATTTTATAGGCCTAAGAGGATTAATGGAAGGTAGATTTAGAATACAACCTAAAAATTTATTTTAAATAAATTATGAATTTAAATATATATTTTTTATTTGGAGTGTCAGGGTTTCTCAAAATAGCAAGCTTCTAAAGTTAATTACATCGCATGCATACCTAAGAAAACTCGAGATTTAGAAATCCAGCTTGTGTTTAGGTTGAATATATGATATGGATTGATAGGAGATGGAGTTCCAATTTGCTAACCTAAGCGATAGACTTAATAAATGTCAAAAGGGAACATTATATGGTTAAAGTCTATTGAGTATAATAGGTTAATATGAGAGAAAAAGACTTGATATCAAGAACATCATATATGTCTTGATCATCAAAATAACATGTAATTACAACTCATTTAGATGTTGGAGAATTAATTTTATAACTAAAAGAGGTATAAATGATAGTTGGACAAGAAAAGTGAAGACAAAAGTGATTAAGACCTTATAGTTTTAACATTCTAGGTCATTAGAGCATTGGTGCATTTAATCAAAGAAGACAATTGGCCTAATTTGACTTAAAGATTCTTATTAGTAATCATAGCTTATATCATCCACAAGGACTCTTAGACTTTGGAGATGAAAAAAGAAGATGAATAACCTAACTATTTAGTTGAATAATCCCGATCAAGATCCCATGATTTTATGTTCTCAAGCCATGAAAACTCTTGCCTTCTTTACAAGTGGTAACCTTAGCATCATTATCAACAAAAACATGCTATAATTTATAAGGAGGCCTTATAGAACTAGCAAATAAAAAGACATAATCTAATCTTAGGTTAATATATGAGATTTATACTTTATAACAATAAAAGGGACCAACCCATATTGGACTCATAGTACAACTATTATTGTACATATCTTGACTAACAAAAGAATCTATACTCTAAGGCTAAATGATGAAACTAAAGGAATAATCTTCTATATAATGTTGAAGATATTAATTTTACCATATGGGATCAACTGAACTGACTAGTAGGCTTACAACTTGTCTAGGTAAGGAATACCACTTACCCTCTTAAGTGCGTTTATAAAAGTAAAGTCATCAAGGCTCAAATGATGTAGAGACAGACACATTCTTAAGCGGATATGCATATACATGACATTTGTGCCATACTTTTGTTTTAGTTGTATATGATAACTTATGAAGCCATGTCATGATGCTAATTAGTCATACATCAATACTTTAGAATGATAAGCCAAATGCTTAATCAACACATATATTACAACATATATAAGACATGTTGGTTTATTTTAAAATATAATCAAAAGAATAGTCATGTATGTATATTTTTAAGCTTAATTGATTTAAAAAGATATAGCAGAGAGTCCAATAAATTTTTATTATTGGCTTGCCTCAACTTGGTCATTATCTTGGCTATTACCTAAATGCTTTATTTGGTTATCCTTATTGACGATGGCTCTCCAATTCTCTCTATAGTTTCATTACAAGATGTTACTCCACTTATACTTGTAATAACTGCTCTCATTTTTGCCTCTTTGATTTCATATAGTGAGAAAAATATTATGTTGTCACCATTATCTAAACTCAATGAATATTTAGTAGAAACTAAAATATTTTATATTAGAGAAAGCAGCATATTATGTATGATCATTCACTTATTTATATTCTAATATAATATCATTACTTTGTAGGTTCAACTAAGACTTTATTTGGGATAGCTTAATTTTGGCCACTGGTTTTTCATTGCTTTCAAGAAATTTTTGTACTATAAAGTTGTCATAGAAACCTATCCCAAACGAAGCCTAAGAATTCATTTGGGACTTTTTTCTTATTGCTTTCTAAAGCTACTTTATAGTACAAAAATTTCTTAAAATTAGCAAAAAAAAAAAAAAGTGGTTAAAAGCTATCCCAAACAAAGCCAAAGTGACCAAGAAAATGTGTACTATCATGAAAAGTATTGCATTAGAGTTTAAAAACCTTGATCATTTTACGAAAATTTTAAACTTTAAAATATTTATTTGAATCTAGGCACAAGTTAATAATATGTGTTTTATCAATTTGGTGAGAAGATGAGATTATATAAAAAATAAACTTATATGTTTCAAGCTCTACTTATGAATGAGCTCCTTGATGTATACATCTCCAATATTTCTAAAGGTTTTTCATATAGCTTATTTATTTTTTAGCCAATAATAAGAAATATCACCATTATTTCTTCTTTGCATTGAGCTTCATAAAATGGGCATCAATAGTAAAATCTTAAATATTAGCAAGGCTATTTATTGATAAATAGTGCTAGAAAAAATTGTATAATAAACTAAATAATAAGCATTGGCATTTCTATAACCTAAAAAAAAAAATCAAAGGTAATTAATTCAGAACAATAGTTTTAAAGATTAAAAAAAAAAAAGTAAAAGCATATAGAACTATTACTATTTAGCAGGAAAAATATCTTTCAACAAAATAATAAAGAATATTGAACATATCAAGAATTTTTCATTAAAATAATAAGCTAGGTGATTTTATTATGTAGTGATGATTGCATGTCTCATAAGAATGAAATGAAGGGTCTTTTGTTGATCAAGTATGATGTGAATATTAGATTTAAGGTATTTCATTTGGGACATTTTTTTTACTGCTTTCTAAAGTAGTTTTTTAGTACAAAAATTTTTAATTCAAAAAATTTTTGTATTAAAGAGTTGCTTTAGAAATCAATAAAAAAAACTATCTTATTAGAGCAAAAAATAATCCTATATACATTGAGATTGAGATAAAGAGCACATCCTTAGTTGCTACAATACTCTAAAGCTTGTGCTAAATAAAACACCACACATATCCTCATTGCCAAGAAGGTCAAGTAGATTGTGACCCTTGACACATTCAAATTTATAAGCAAACAAATCTAATAAAGCAAACTATTCTATATAAAGATAGAAAAGAGAAGTAGCATTCTAAAAATTTAATAATTCATAAAGCAATAAGAATAATCTATCCAACTATTCAAGAGATTTGGAGGATCCCCACAGCCCACTACATTTTCATAGCCATCCTCCTAATTTTAGAAAGTAAATAAATTAATTAAATAATATTAACTTTATAATTTTGTATTATTTATATTTTTCTTTAACTAAATGTGAACCATTATATCAAATAAATTTTATATATAATTACTTTAGAATAAGTTAGAATATTATTTTAAACTAATTTAAATTTAATTACTATAATTATAGTTCAAAAATTAAGGCTCAATTTAATTAATTCAAACAAAACAATCTTAACTATAAAAGTAATTTATTTGAACTCAATTCATTAACATAATCTTATGAAAAAATATTATTTCTCAATAAAGAATAAGATAGAGAGTGTTATACCTATATTTTTTAATGAGAACAACTATAATTTTGAATGTATTTTTTTTTATAATTTTTTATTAAAATAGTATCTCAAGATCTATGATTACACAAAAGAAAAATATTATTTAAGAGTTATTTAATAGCTAGAATTAATTTGCGCCCCAATTAAAAAAAAAATTTGTCTCCGCCTTTGGAGGTGGGCCAATAGGGCGATACCAATAGATCTAGCAGTGGGGATGGCAGTTGCAACCAATAGCAATGGCAACAATGGTAGCGACTATTGGCAATAGCCAATGATAAAGACAGTGGTGGTCACCAGAGATGGTGGCAATAATTATTTTAATAAGAATCTGACTAGCTTATTAAAAAAATTCTTTGATTAATGTTCAAATGTAATTTAAATAAGACATTATTCAAAAAATTATAAAATAGTTGAATTGCAAGTTTGAATAAAGTTTGTATAATGTTCAAACATAATTCAAATTTGTAAAGCCAGATAGTACAAAACAATAAACTATAATTACAATAATTATAACACAGTTAATTAGATGTCAGACGCAATAGAGGATAAAATTATAATAAAAAATTATATTAAATGAAAGCAATTGTAATATTTTTGTAGTTATATATTGATTAAATTATAATAATTATAATACAGCATATTAAGTTTTAATACAACTAATTAATAAGACTAAAATATTTATAACACAATGTAGTTGAGTTGCCTAATACTGAAGCTCTCAAATCTGATCATATACATATTACTAGAAAATGGTCAAATCTAATAAATTTATAAAATTTTAACTTGAAGATTGTTATGATTTAAATGGTTTTGATCAAGCAATAAAATGTGTATTTTTAATTTGCAATTAGGAGTTCATATCACAAAGATGAAAATTGGGGAAGTAATCAAAATTATTTAAAAAAAAAAAATACATAATAAGAAGGCCAAGTTTTACATAAATTTTAAGCATTTCATCCATTGATGAGTATAAAATTTAGCAAACATAAATCATGATTTCTTGCCTCTCATATTAAGTATAATGATATTATTAGCCTCATATCCCCTAAAAGCTTTCTCAACCCCAACCTAAAAATTAAGAATATGAAATTATGTTTGAATTGCAGTGCTACAGCACAAAGATTGTGATGCTGCAGCGTTGGCCTGTGAACATTGCAGCGCTACGCACTAAAATTCAGTTTTATACCTATTTTTCTCCATTTTCTCTCCACTCACTCGCCACTCACGCTACCAAAGCTGGTTGCCAAGGAAGGAGAAGGAGAGGGAAAGAGGAGAGAGGAAAGGGAAGTTCGCATTTGGGTTGTTGACCAGCTTATCCTTTTTTGTGAAAATTGCTCATATCGTGGTAGGTGACTATTATCCTATTATTATTTTCAAAAATTTTGATTTTGACCATATATCTGATTTCTTCTAAATTGAATTTATTGCATTTTCCTCGGATTTAGTGACTTTCTACCATGTAACTTTTTATATATTATTGTACTGATTATTCTTAATATTTTGATTGGTTGATTGTGTAATTTCACTAGTAGAATGAAAATTATTATGTTTTATACGATTTGCACATAATAAAAATGTTATATTTTTAGTTTAAGCATATTAGTATTATAAGCATTGTGAATGAATATGAGTATGCGATTAATAGTTAGTTGTTATTACTGTTATAATACTATAATAATAATCTGTGTGAGGACAAGTAAAGGCCAGATTTACTGATGTTGGCTGAAGACTGTTTGAATTATATAAGATGATTGGCCGACAATCTTTCCTTTAAATACTGTTGTTTGTTAATATCCTCTAATGATTTAAATGATTCACAAATTAAGAGTTATAAGGTGTAACATCCCAAGACCTGAAGTGAAAATTTGAACCTACTTTTCTGTACTTATTAGATTTCTTTTTTCCTAAATGAATAAGTATAGAGCCAGCTAATCATCAAGAAAATATTTAATAAACATTCAGAGTGCACAAACCATAAGTTCTATTTCCAAAATAATTGATTACAATAGTTCAGAATATATAGTTTCCAACAAAACTTAATTAAATCTCAACTACAAAATTATAAACAAAATTCTAAATATCTCCTAAAGCCAGTCCTTCCAGCTCTCTATTTAATCGGCCTTCTCAATAGGACCTCTTCCTTTTCCTAAAATGTAATAAACAACAAAATGAGTACAAACACAATAGGCCAATACCAATTTTTTCATAACAGAATCTCACTCATAACAAAATAGAGTTGAAATAAAATCATAAAAATATTGTTTAACTTTTAACTTTTAAGTATATTGATGTACATATACATGCAAAATGCCCTTATAACTCTCAATCTTCCACCCCCCACATATTCAAGACAGGTGCAAAGTAGAATTAGAATGGAATAGAACTTTCAATACATAACCAATTCAGAGTCAAAACAGAATAATTTAGTACATAATATTTCCACCTTAGGGCCCAAATAGATAATTTTAAAACTCCTTTTTTTCAATTTTTAAAAAACTCTAGGATACCATGCAATGCCTTACTCCACAACATCATCAATAAAACTCCTAACTCTCCTAAACTTTCTAGACTCCATTCCAACACCATTGGAACACAACCAGGCCACCACACTTTCCTCCAAACTCATTTTGTTCTCATTTTCCTAAGACTACAGTGCTGGAGAGCCAAACTTGGCACTGCAGTGCTCGTAAAGAAAAAGTCCAACTTGTAATTTTTCACTTTCTCAGCCCACCTTTTCTAATTCTTCTATTCTCTATTCCATTTAAGCATACTCGCAACCACTAAATCAATTAAAATTATAACTAGGAGTAGATAATTACCTGGATTTTAGACGGCGGATATTACAATCTCCATTCCTTAAAGAAAATTTCATCCTCGACATTTCAATTAGAATAGGCGCGGATACAAACACTCATTTCAACTTCTTTCTCCCAAGTTGCTTTCCTTTCTGTCTTGTGCTTTCATTAGACTTTAACCAATAGGATTTACTTCTTCCTCAACTGCTTAATATTAAAGGCCATAATACACTCAGGTTCATCCTTATAAGTCAAATTGGGCGCACTTCTAATTCCTCAACATCGAGTTCTACACTAAATACACTTTTCCTTAACACGGATAAATAAAATACATTGTGAATGTCAAACATGTGATCTGACAACAATAATCTATAAGCAGACATTCCAATTCATTCAATCACTTCAAATGGTTTAATGAATCGAGGGCTGAGCTTCCCATCCTTCCCAAATATGCTTACTCTTTCATTAGGCTAGCCTTCAGATAAATAAAATCTATAATATGAAATTCAACAGACTTATGCTTAGGGTTAAAATACTTCTTATGCCTATCTTAAGCTGCTTCCAATCTCTTTTTAATTAGTATGATTTTTCAGTGGCACTGTCCATTAGATTATAACATATTAACTTCATTTCTCCTACTTCAGTCCAAGACAAAAGAGCTCTGCATTTCCGATCCTTCCATATAAAGTTTCATACGGAGCCATGTATTCCTTTTTAAAAACTATTATTATAAGCAAACTAAATAAAGGGAATGTGATCTTCCCAACTTCCGCCAAAATCCAAAATAAAAAATCTCAATAGGTAATTTAAAATGTGAACCACTCTCTAATTGCCCATCTATTTGGGGATGAGAACTTGTAATGAAATTCAACAGGGTCCCCAAATCTTCTTGAATACACTTCCACAATCTTTAAGTAAATCTTCCATCATGGTTAGAAAAAATAACCTTAGGAATTCTATATAGTTTAACAATCTCCTTCACATATTATTTGGAAAACTTATCTACATAATCAATTTGCCTCATTGGCAGAAAATGAGGAGACATTGTCAGTTCATCCATAATTACCTGTCAGTTCATCCATAATTACCCATACCGCATCATCACCTTACCTCAATCTAAGAAAACTCAAACAAAATATATAGAAATTTCTTTTTACTTCCACTCAGGAAAATGTAATGGCTGCAATAACCACTAGGTCTCTGATACTCAGTTTTTATCCTTTGATAGGTTTCACATTTAGAGATAAGTTCCTCCACTTCTCGCTTTATTCCAGGCCACCAAAACATGCATTTTTTTAATTATGATACATCTTATTACTATCTAGGTGAATGATGTATCCAGAATAATGGGCTTCATACAATATCTCCCTCCTTAAACCATCACTAGGAAGAACCCATAATTATTAAAAAAAAAAAAAAACCCTGCTCATCTCCCTGTAACTCAAGCCTCTTTCCAAACTAGATCTACTGCACTAGTTTCAAATCCTTCATTTACTTTCTGGGCTTCCTTAAGTCCATCATTCAATGAATGTTGCACTAACATGTGAGAAAGCACTCCACCTAGGATATCTACAAAAAAAAAAAAAAACCACTTCTAGTTCCAACCTCCACATTTCCCAAATCAAACCCTGCTCAGAAGTAATCAAACTGGCTGCAGCTCCTCAGGACTTTCTACTTAGTGCATCAACAACTACATTCACTTTACCTATTTGATAAATAATGTTTACGTCATAATCCTTAATTAGCTCCAACCGTCATCTTCATCTCAAATTCAATTTCTTTTGGGTAAATATATACTTCAAACTCTGGTAACCAATAGAGATCTCACACAGAAAATCATAAAGATAAATCCACCAAATCTTAAAAAAAATAATAAATTCTAGTTCCAAATCATGAGTCGAAGAAATTTCATATGTGATTTCAACTGTCGAGAAGCATAAGCTATCACTCTTCCATTCTACTAAAGCACATATCCCACTCCCTTCAAAGAAGCATCATTTTATACATGAAACCCTTCCATACCTGATGGAATCACCAATACAATAGTTGATACCATGGACATTTTCAGTACCAAGAAACACTCTTCACATTCTAATATCGAATCAAACTGTACGGCCTTCTGATTTAGTTTTGTCAAAGGGATAACAATCTTTGAAAACCCTATCAAACTTTTGATAATATACCACTATGCCGAGAAAACTATGAACCTTAGTTACTAACATTGGCCACAGTCAATCTACTTACCACAACCTTCACTTTATATGGCTCTAAAGAAATTCCCTCTTTATTCACCATATGCCCTAAAAATACTATGTAAGTTAGTCAAACTTATATTTCAAAAATTTAGCATACAATTTTTGTTGCCTCAACATCTCTAGAGTTAATATTAAATAAACTACATGCTATTCTTTAGACATTAAATACACAAAAATATCATCAATATACATAATAATAAATTAATTGATCTAGATACTCCTTGAATATCCTATGCATCAGGCCAATAAAGATAGAATGGCATCACAAAATACTCATATTGCCCATACTGAGTACGGAATGTTATCTTTGCAACTTCATCATTCTTCACCCTTAACTAAAGATAGCATGATCTCATATCAATCTTAAAAAAGATAGCTACACCTTCCAGTTGATCAAACAAATTATCTTTCCTGGCCAGTAGATATTTATTCTTCACTGTTACCTTATTTAGCTATCTATAATTAATACACATTCTGAGATATCCATCATTTTTCTTCATAAATAATATAAGAGTTCTCCACGACAATCCACATGGCCTGATGAATCCTTTTTTTAATATCTCTTACAATTGAATTTTCAACTTTTGTATTTCTTTAAGGAGCTTTCTCTATTGAAGTTGTATACGATAGCACTTCAATACAGAACTCTATCTCTCTCTAGAGGTAATCTATATTACTCCTTGGAAAAAATATTAGGGAAATCCTTCACCATCGGAACATTCTCAATATCTTTAACTGACTTATTCAAATATCTCACATAGGCCAATAATTTAGAGTTCCATTTTATCCTGGTTTTTTCCACTTAGAGTATAAAAATCACAGAAGTCTCAAAAGTTTGAATGCTCATAAAATAAAACACATCCCCATTCACACATAAACTTACCCTCTTTTTACTACAAGTAATTTGAGTATGATATTTACTCAACCAATCCATCCCAACAATAATATTAAACTCTTTTAAGGGAAATATAATCAAGGCTATTACCAACTTTATACCAAAAATCTCAAGCTCGCACAAACATATTTTTTTTTACAAACACTAAATCCCATGTAGGCAATATAACAGATAACTCATGACATAATGGAAAGAAAGGTAAACTTGGATCACCTAAAATATGCTCAGACATAAGAGAATGATTAGCTCCAAAATAAGCAAGAATGATACAAGGCCACTCTAAAATAGGGACAATACATATTACCATGTTTAGGGCTTCCTTTCCATCTTGATGGGTCAAACTATAAACTCTGGGCTAAACTAACATCCAGCTCTGAGCCTCTCCCATCAATTGTGCTACCAGCCCCATTGTAATAATCCAAAAATATTAAATGTGTTAAAAAAGATAAATATATAATTCTTCCAAATTTGACTCTGGGTGTGACAAATTGGTATCAGTGATTGTTTGAAGAATTGAATTATAACTAGAGCTATAGGAATTGATTATGAGCGGGATATAAGTTGGGTATAGGTTTCATTTCTACATTTAGTTTATTGAATTACACATGTATATATGTTGAGTTCATATGTTATTAATTTAGAAAGAGGATTTTATCAGTGGATAGATGGACCCCTACTGATCAGGATATAAAGAGTGAACAGGGTGCAGCAACAGTTCTAGTGAGTTCATAGAGTTTAATGTTGCTTGCCCGTATGCTTTCACATGCAATGAGTGATGCTCGGAGTTGGCATATGGGATATAAGAAAGTAGAGGAGGATAAGCATTTGTAGATGGTTCATAAATTGAAGCCACTGTTATTTAATAGAGTTATGGAACCCTAGCTAGTAGAAGGCTGTCTACTGATGATAGAAAAAAATATTTGACAACATGCAGTGCCTAGACAATAAAAAGGTACTCCTTGTAGTGTGCCTATTTGAAAGAGAGACTAAAAGATGGCAGATAGGACAACAACAAGAGAAATTTCAAGGCATGATGAATGTAGTAGAGATTTCTTGGTCTAAGTTTATTATTATTTTTAAAGACTAGTTTGTACCACCATCAACTCGACAATAGATGTAGGAGGCTTTCATGAGACTGGACCAGGGGAAAGAACACTGATGTAGTATGAAGAAAAATTTATAACACTTGCAAGGTACACTCCACATCTGATAAGTAATGCTTTTAAATGAATTTAAATAGATTTTTTGGTTTTAAATTTTATTGATTTGTTTTCGCGTGAAAATGTGAAGGGTGATATTTTTCTAATGAGGGTAGATTATAATATCCCAAAAATATAAAATGTGTTTAAAAAAAAAAGATAAATATACATTTCTTTCAAATTTGATTCTGGGGCATAACACCTGCAACTTCATCATTGAATAGGGTGCCACAACTTCTGCTATGTTATGGATTGTAGTAGCTCTATAACTCTGTCTGTTGGTTGCTCCAAAATCTTAAGGGTGCATATATAATAACACTTTAACTATTCAAAACAAAAAATGTGTTCAATAATAAACTCGGTTCATCAATCATGCAGAATTAAGAATAAAGAGTTCAATCTCTCCCAATTATCATAACAATTCATTTTTTAAGGCTCTACTACTGCTCCAATTCATCCCAACCGTTACTCTGTTACCACTCTATAACTCCCCAAAACCTAAAGAATGAATTTTAACCTATTTTTCTATTCTTCTTATATTTCTTTTTTTCCAAATGAATGCCCAAAGAGCCAAGTAATCATCAAGTATATATAAAATAAACATTCGGAGTGTACAAACAATAAGTTCTCTTCCCAAAATAATTAATTGCAATAGTCCAAATTACAGTGTTTCCAACAAAACTTAATTAAATTTGAACTACAAAATTATAAAAAAATTCTAAATACGTGCCAAAACCTGTCCTTATCTTTTTCTAGCTAACCAGCCACTCAACAAGATCTTTAACTTTTTTTTTTAATATAGTAAACAATAGAATGAGTATAAACTCAGTAGGCCAACTCCAATTTCCCCATAACAGATTCTCACTCATAGTAAAATAGAATTGAAATGAAATCATAAAAATACTATTTAATTTTTAAGTATATTGATGCACATATGAATGTAAAATGTACTTACAATTATGCCCCTTATAACTCCCAATCTTCCATCTCCAATCTATTTAAGATAAGTGCATAGCAGAATTAGAACAGAACTTTCAATACAAAACTAATTCATAGTCAAAATAGAGTAATTTAGTCAATAAAATTTTTACCTTTAGCCCAAGCAGATAATTTCAAAAATTCCTTTTGTTCCAATTTAAAAACTTCAGAATATCATGAAATGAATGATAATGAAATGCAATATGCAATTAAATCTTTTTAAAGTAAATAACATCATATACAAACTTGTATGGAAAGGCCCCACATTTTAGTTGATGACTCAAAGTACTCAAGAATTTACACAAAGATTGTATAAATACTAAACTAACATACTTTATCTAATGTATTGTTGTTCAGATAGGCTTTAATTTTCCATAATACATAAAAATTCATATAGAACAAATCGATTTGTAAATTTTTGCATTCTTATAGTCAAATTGTACATAACAGAGAGTAATGCAATATTGATGCAACTAATATTTAAAGATTGCAAGGACTCGGTTCTTCATTTCTTAAAACATAAATGTAAATGCAAAGATTACAACTTAAAGGCACTTTTCATTGACAAACAATATACTTAACACATTGACATAACTACATCCTCAAAGCTTACAATTTTTTTTAGAAGAAATATGCATATGGGGCGGGAACCATGGATAGAGAAGAAGAGGTAGAAGACCTAGATGAAGTTTTGGGGAAGATCTCATAAGCTAGTGAAATCCCGCAAGTTTATATTTCAAAAATCATCAAAAAATCATACTATCCTGCATGAAAAAACAACCACTATATATAAGAAAATAAAGGAGAAGAGCAAGTAATGCAGAAAATTAATGCATCTCCAAAACAACCAATAAAACTCCTAAAAAATAGCAGCCAATAGGGAAAACTGAAGCAAACAACATCCAATTGGGGAAGCTAAAGAAAAACAGCAACAAAATAGGGGAAAACGAAGCATCATACGGTAACTAACGGTGGTAAACCGAAGCATCAACATGTGGGGGAAATTTGAAGCTTCAAATAGCAGCCTATAGGGGAGAAATTGAAGCTTTGCCTACATTAATTCTCCTCTGATTGAGAGATCTCAACCTTGATGAGATAGCTTCAAAACTTTCATGACACGCCAAATGAGCCACATTCAATTCTTGTATTAAACCCGCATACATTCTTTGAATCATTTTTTTTTCTTCACATAAATTCATTCTCCTAAATTTTATATAGTTCATTCTGGATTAGATTGGTAGAACTTCCTTGTGATGGGACCCATCTGCTTGTTAGAATTTTGTCTTCAAAATTAGTTGGTTGATTTTCACCAACTACAGATTCTATTTCATCTCGATTTTGAACTTCGGTTCTTGGAATGTACATTTTTTAAGAGAAAGGAAGACCCAAGATAACCTAAAGCTCTAATACCAAAATGATGCAATCAAGATTTAAAGATTGCAAAGACTTATATCTTCCTTTCTCAAAACATAAATGTAAACACAAAGATTACAACTTAAAGACACTTTTCATTAACAATCACTAAACTTGACATATTGATACAACTATACCCTTAAAGCTTAAAAAAAAAATTTAGAAGAAAGATACAAATGGGGTGGAAACTGTGGTTATAGAAGAAGAGGTAGAAGATCGAGACGAAGTTTTAGAGGGGAAGGAGGCTAGTTCATAAGCTAGTGAAAAATATAGGAGAAAAGTAATTAATGCACCTCCAAAACAACCAATAAAAACTCCTAAAAAACAACAACCAATGGGGAAAATCGAATCAAACAGCAGCCAATTGGGGAACCAAAAGCAAAATAGGAGTAATGGTGGGGAAATCGAAGCATCATACAACAACTAATGGCTGGAAATCGAAGCATCAACAGGTGGGGGAAATCTGAAGCATCAAACGATGGCCTAGAAGGAAGAAACCAAAGCTTTGCCTACATCAATTATATAAAAAGTTACGCAATGAAACTTTTTAAAAACTTAAGAAAAGCACTTTTAAAAGCAAATCTTTCGTTATATACTTCAATTTTTGAATCATAAATAGGTATAAGGTTATCTACCTTGAGCTCGACAATTTTCCTAACCTATTAGAATAATTAAAATTAGATTTTAGACTCCAAATCCCCTCTTTTCCTTCTCTTTCCTCTTTTTCCTCTCCTTTTTTTCCTAACACTAGTTGGGCTAAAGGGCGTTTGGTAGGTTTAAGACTTTAAATATTTTTTATTTTAAAAATCACTCATTCAGCCTAACAACGCGACACTACATCCCACAACGCCACCAGCAAAACTCCTAAATTCTTCCAAACTTCCTAAACTCCATCCTTGGCACCATGATTGTGATTAGATTTTGTCTGCTTTTCGTAGTTTCTTTAGCAATTTATATGTCAAGTTTTGTTTTAGCCTGTATTCGATCGGAGACTCGTGAGGATACGTATAAAATTTTTCTACTTAAAATTAAAATTAAAAATTTTAGGCCAACATAGAAACTCTAACGATCATATTGTTAGATAAAATTCTTAGAATTTTGAAAAATGTTTGAGTTGAACTTTAATTGAATATTAGTTAAATATTTAAATATTTAAGTAAATTATTTAAAATATATATTAAATATTTAAAATAGATTGTTAATTTAAAAATAATTAAATTATATTATCATATTTTTATTAAAATAATATTAAATTTATAATATCTTAAAAATATTTAAATTAAATTAAACATTTAATTAATTATTAAAGGGGTTGAATAATTAAAATTAATCAATATGCCTTAAATAAACTTTAATTTCAAATTAATATATTTATAACGCCTTAGAAGGCGGAGATAAAATCTCCTAACGTGTTCAGACCCATAATTGTAGATTATCTCGTGAATGTCGTAATCTGATTTAGAGGAGAATCAAACCCTAGAGGGTCAAAATGAAGTTCAGTCAAATATCTAATTACGATAATCAAAAGAAGTGATCGTTAATTTCATATTCGAATTTATATTAACACATGATATGCCTCCCTGAAGAAAGAATATATCATAAATTAGCAATTATTCGATTATGATGATGACGATCATTATGAATTTGATTTTTCAAAAGAAATATTAATTGAGTTTTAAAAATTTGATATGAGTTATAAATCTCCTACGAGCGTAAGTCCTCATAGTTATCTAACCTTAAAAAAATTTCTCACTGGCCCTGAAAATTATCAAGCCACTTAATTAATTAACTTAAGATTAAACCTTTAATTATTCCTTAAAATTTCTAAAAATTCTAATAAAGCCAGATTAAATAAAAAATTTATAATTAATATTTTTAACTGACCAAAATTCAACCCTTAATCAAAGAAAAATAAAAGCCATTTGAATGGATCGTAATTTCAAGCTTAATTTAACTTTAATTAAAAAAACCAATATTTAATTAATTTCATTATTTAAAAAATTAAAAATTCCAAAAAAAAAAAAATTCAAACACTTGAGAACACCTCCTTAGATCATTCATGATCTTTAGAGTTGATTTCAAGAAGTTTGAAATTCATTTGGATTCAAATCTAAAAATTCCTTCCTAATCCAGAATCAATGAATGAGAGGTAGGAGGCACTTAGAGATTCTGAAACTGTTTAGAAATGCCCCAACCTAATTTGAGTGTTAGGCTTTAAATTTTGGATCGAGGAAATCATTAATTTGAGTTGAATAATTAGAATTTCAATTTCAAAATTGAATATGTCACTATGAATGATATATCACCTCGGGAGGTAAAAAATATCATTCATAGTGAAGTGTTCGATTTTGAAACTGAAATTGTGAGTTAAATTTTCCAAAGAAAACTAAATTTTTAAAAACCCCTTTTTCAAACTTTCAAACACCAACTCACCATTGCAATGCCACTAGGCCTCCACACTTTTCTTAAAACTTTTTTTTTCTCATTTTCCCGAGACTACAGTGCTGGAGCTCCATAGTGCTCACAGAGAAAAAGTCCAACTTTTGATTTTCACTTTCTCAGCCCACATTTCTTAATTCTTCTATTCTCCATTCAATTGAAGCATACACAACTATTAAATCAATTAAAATTATAATTAGGGGTAGATAATAACCAATATTTTAGACAACGAATATTACATAAAGAGTAACTACTTTGTCAACAGGCAATGAGTGGCGACTCTGTATATTCAACCAACATTTACTGATTACTGATTACTAAAATATACCACACAAGACAAAACTCCTTACTTGTTTAGTATAACTATTGTAATATATGTAATTGCACTGATTTACTATTATTGAACTATTGTTACTATACTTTTTTATCATTATACTAATTATTGTTACTATCATGATTCTATTTTTATTGTCATTGCCATCGATTTTATGGATACTAATAATGTTACTAATGGTACTCATATTGTTGCTAATGTTATTACATATTTATTATTACTGTTACTACGATCAACTCATTATTTACTGATTTATTATTACTGAGCATGTGATTCCTATACTAAACATGTGATATTGAGCATGTGATATAGGGTACTTATTGGATAATGATATAGAATGACTGAATCTCATGATTATACTGATTTGATTGTACTACATTGTTATAAATTCTGACAGTTTTTATAGTTTGGTTTATTCATTTATATGATTTTCTTACTACTACGACATATGATTTGGGAAGGATTATTTACTACTTATTTGCTTTAGCCTCTATATTGATTTACTGATCTATTGATTTACTAGTTTGCTTATTTACTGATTCTATTATTTTTTGTCTTGCACTATTTTAATGGCCTTTCGTACCGTACTATTCTAATATTCTATAGATTTTAGTGTTATTGTATATGTTTACAATTTCGGCACAGATTCATGATTATAGTGATTGAAACTGTTATATATTGACTGGCGACATACATATTGCTTCTTTACAGTACTTTGAGTTCAATTTTGGGAATTAAGGATCTACTCTGCTATTTAGCTTATTATATATGGTATAAATGATTTTAGGTCATGGCAGATAATTGGGAGTGTGAGATTGATTAGTTACAGGACCCTCTAGGTTATTTTATTTAGTTATTATTTTGTAGTTATGAGCAAATATACTGTATGTAATGATTGTGTAACTCCCGACTATGATATATTTTTTTGGAGTATAAATACAGATGAATATTAAATGTTTTGATAAATAAAATATTTTTTGTTGCTATTTTATATTATTGATAAAAGAAATTAGATAGTTCTATTGGTTGTTATAATTAAAAGATAAAAGAAAAAAATTCGTTAATGACAAATTTATAACATCACTAAACTTTAATGACAATTGTCGCTAGCTAGATACGAAGGCAGAAATGTTGCCTTAGAACTTTGGCTTCAAACTACTACAGAGAGAAATTCATCGGATAAATAAAAGACACATAAAATGAATGGTCAAGTAACTTCTTATTCAAAAACTTGGTTAAATAATACTCAAGGGACTTTGAATTGTAAGGGTATTTTGATCTAAATGAAATTTTATGACTTGTTTTTTTCCAAAAAAAAAATAAAACATCATATATATTTCTCCAATTTTAAGCCATATGGAGCATATAGTTAACTTATCTAAAATGAAATCACATTTGTGTGATGTGATTTTATTACTCGTGAGCTGAGACAGACTCGACTTGATAACAGGATCGACGAGTTGAGCTTATCGAGCTCGTGAGTCAAGCTCGAAGGCTTATGAGCTCAAGCTAGAACAAGCGTTGGGCTCGACGAGCCGCTCGACTGGGCGGGATTCACGGGAATGAGCTCGGGACAACTACAGATGGATGTGCTCGGGACACAAACGGATGTGTTCGGTCCGACGGATCTCGACGGTGGCGGCGCAGATCTCAACAACGAGCTCGGGACGACGACAATTGTTGCATCAGCCAAAACATTTCGACAGAGCGGATCTCGACGACGGAGCTCAGAACGGACACGCGACTATGGCGGAGCTTAGAACAAACACGACGATGACATACTGTTCTCAACCACAACGGACCTCAGGACGACAAATAACACAACCCAAATGGACCTCGGGACGACAAATCATGACATTTTGGGCTTGAGCTCGACGAGCCGCTCGACATGAGATAAGTCGAGCTCGAGCTCGGTATCTTACAGTAGAGCTCGACTCGAACAACCTCTGGCTCAAGCTCAGCTCGACTCGTTTGTAACCCTATGGTGTATACATTCATGATATGATTTAATTATTAGAGTATATATAAGTACTATCAAAATCTAAATTATAAAAAATAATAATTTTATTACAATTAACCATAAGATTTTATAACTTTTTGATTTATAAATAATTCAAGACAAAAAGCATTTTATTATGAAATATGTAAGAAATTGATAAAATATTTAAATATTCATATTTAATCAATAAAATAAATATCATAAAAATTTTAATATTTTAATTTCTTAGGAACTGAAGAACAAGTTAAAATGTTAAATATTTTTAATCTTATATATATACCGACGGCTAATCTTTGGTAGCAAGAAAGGCCCGGCCCTGCTCGTGGTCTTTTATTTGTCCGAACCGTCTCCTATTCTTTTCTCTTTTCAAACTCTTGACTTCGATCGATCGTGGTGAGAAGGTACGTTATTATCTTCGTTTTCCTTTCTTCTTATTTGGCTCGGTTGTAGATGCGTGTTTTCTGTAGTTGACCTAGAAATTGCACATCTTTTTGGGTTTTCATGTTGGAATGCTTTGCTCAAGATCTATTTAATCTGTCTGAGTTTTTGTGTTGTTGGAGGCCTAATTGATTTGTATTTTTATCGATTGTTGCCAACGATTGGGTTCTATCAAACTCGCTCCACGGTTCTGATTTTTTCGGAGGGCGGGGGATCGTGAATATTTCTGGTGGGTATGCAATTTGACCTAGGGTTTGGGGAAAGAATTTGAGGGAGTCGTGTTTTGTCTTTACTAGGGAGATGGATGACTGGAGTTTTCAGATCTGTTTAATTGGGGTAATTTTGTCGATAAGGGGATAATTGTGGGGGATTAGCGTATTTGGATTACAATTGTATGGGGGTTTTATTGATCTGGTTGCAAATTGAAGATATTGATTTTATGAATTGTGTGCGCTCGAGGGATTCTAGGGGTTTTAATTTGTTTTTATGTTTTTTGGCTGATTTTTATCTCTTTTTTTTTAGAGGGATTTTCTGTTTGTGGATAATTGCTTTATGGGCTTAAGCCTTGGAGTTATGCTATGTAAATGGTTGTTTTGCAGAGGTGTACAAGTTGCATGTTGGATGGATGATGACTGTTCCAATGGATAGCCCATCTGCTCCCACTTCACAGGAGCTTGCACAACGCCTCTTCAAGAAGGTTTTTTCTTTCTTTCTTTTGTTTTTCATCTGAATGGGTAAATTCTACCTTGTGATTGATAGAGAAAATTTCTAGGTGTCAAGATTGAATCCGCAATATATGTTTTTTTTGTTGTTGTTGTTGTGTTGAATATTCATATTTGTTCATAATTTTAGGGATTATTGTTCCTTTGAAATATTTCCCTAAATTGCTTTTAAACTTTCATTGTATTTTATTTATGGTAATAGCTTGTGACGCCACATTTGTTGCTTATGTAAATAAGCTCATGTTTGTTTAAAGTGATCTATATCTTATAGTTCCTTTTGTTTGGAAAATTTAGATTAGCAGCATGTATCAGAAGTCTGTAGTTTATAATTTCATAGCAAAGAACCTTGATTGTTTGGTTTGTGTTGATGTAGTAAATGTTCTCTTTATAGAAGTCCATATTTGAACATTTTACATTGGTTAAGATTGCTTGATATGCTCATATTCTCAATGGGGTTCTTGGTAATTTGGTCATACTTTGTGAGCAGCTATGTTTCATTTGGAACCCTAAACAACTTTACTAAGATTCAGCGGTGGACCGTTGGTAGAATTTTTCTTAGTATATGGTTTTGTATTTTTAGTTGTACTTAAGTATACTCTTTTTTTTTCAGTCAAAAGCTAAGATTTTTCTTTGACTTCAATTTGTTTTGATCCTTTTCATCTGCAGGAGATCTACAATAGAATGGCTCTAATTGTTATTAACTTTTGATTTTCCTTGATTATTTGATCAAACCATGTAGCATGCTATGATTTGTTCAACTAGCCAGTATTTTTTTGAATCCTTATCATCATCATCATCATGAGTCTTATCCCAACTATTAGGTCCTACTTTCATCTCAGTCAATTAGCTAATTAATAGTTTCATTTTTTGTGGCTATTGCCATATTGAACTATTATCATAGAGCTTTATTTAAGCAGTTTGCTTCGGTTGTATTAACATATGCATGTAGCCATTGATAGGATGTATCATCTACGAGATTGACAGTCTGTATAGCCAGCTCTCTTTAGGACTTGCAACAAACACCAAAACCTCTCTAAAATCAGTCTCCTTACATCAAATGCGTTCATATGGTAATGTCTGGTCAATAGTTTAGCCTATTATCAAACAGTTGTTTTGCATTCTATATTTAGATTATCTAATATGAAGGCAAGTTGCACATAGAAATTCTAAAATTTTTTAGTTATGTGATTTCCATATTCTTATCTATTCCTCATGGGATTTTGTGCATTATTAGAAGGCCTCCTTATTTATGGTTACCTTGGGAGATGCTGTGGTATCGGAATTCATATTTCTTCATACTTTTCTCTGTGTTAGTTTAAATTGTCTAAGTTTTGTTTGCTTGTATCATGCATTATGCCTACCAATGTGGTTACATTGAATGAATGTTTTTTTTATCCAGAATATTGAATTAGAAAATGGCTTGCGGAAGTCAGCACAAGCAAAAATTCCATCAGATCCAAATGTGTGGCTCCAAATGCGTGAAAATTATGAAGCCATTATCCTTGAAGATCATGAATTTTCAGAGAAACATGAGGTAGAGTTTATGCTCTGGCAGTTGCACTACAGGAGAATTGAGGAGTTCAGATTGCACATCAATGCTGCCAAGTCGACAGGATTAACTGGAACCCAAGTTGGTCGAGGATCAGCAAGACCGGATCGGATTAAGAAAATCCGATCTGCTTTTAAAAGTTTTCTTTCTGAGTCAACTGGATTTTACCATGACCTGATACTCAAGATTCGGGCAAAATATGGTCTACCTTTGGGATACTTTTCTGAGGGCACTGAGAGCCAAATTATTCTTTCAAAAGATGAAAAAAAATCAGGTGAGATGAAGAAAGGTTTATTATCTTGTCATCGCTGTCTAATTTATCTTGGGGACCTTGCTCGATACAAAGGCCTGTATGGGGAGGGCGACTCTGTCATTCGTGAATATACTGCTGCTTCTAGTTATTATATGCAGGCAGCTTCCCTTTACCCTTCAAGTGGCAATCCGCATCATCAGGTTAGGTTTGTAATATATGTATGGTTTATCGTTGCAATTGTATTATTGATAATGTATCTGTTGCTTTAATATACACTGTTTGGGAATTTTATCTTCTTCAGTTGGCTATTTTGGCTTCATATTCAAATGATGACTTGGTTACCACATACCGGTATTTTCGAAGTTTGGCTGTGGATAATCCTTTCTCAACAGCACGGGACAATTTAATTATTGCGTTCGAGAAGGTATTTTTTTTTCATAATTTAATAGTTCCAATATACTTTTAGATCATATTAAGCTATTTTCTTCATTATATTTTTTTTCTCATTTCTTTAATTCCTTTTGCATCATTAAATGCTTGATACTTTTTGGTAACATTGTTGATACTCCAGTTTTTGCATTATGTAGAATAACTTATTTAGGTTGGTTTAAAGATAGGCCTTAATGCTTTCAATCAATAGATCTTTCTATCATATAGCACATGCTCATAATGTCTTATGGTAATGAGTGATGTGCCTTCATTTTATGTACCATCAGTTTCAATTGAACATCATCATCCTCGAATTGTTTGGAGCTTGTTTTGTGAATTTGTATTTTTCATTCATTGTTCTTGAGTGTTGCTTGATATATTAAGCCTACAACAAAAACAATAGTAAGCCTTTTTCCCAATATGTAGGGTATCTCCATTGTCTTCTATTAAGAATCAATTTCTCATTACATCTAATAAAAATGAATTTTTATACTTTCTAACTAAGTCTTTTTAGGTGCTTAATATATTAATCCTATTTTTCTCAAATCATTTTGATCAACTTATATGCATATAATGTTTAGTCTACCCTTAATCCTTTGAAATTAATTTTATCTGCCTATCTTATATGTGAATTTTTTGCACTGCATTGTACATGCCCAAACTATTTATGTATATCTCAGTTACCTTGTCATTAATAATATCACTACTATCATTACTCTAATATAATAATTCATTAATTTATACATCCTAATTTCATCATGCTTCCATCTTAGTATTCTCATTTTTATTGCTCTTAGCTCAGGTATTATTGACTTTCTTATTGCTCAAAAGTCAGATCCGTGTGTCTCTAACTATTGTATTATTTTATAAAATTTATCATCAAGTCTATATGATATCATCTAGATACTTCTTCATTTTAATCATTGTCTTAGTGTAATAACATTGTAATCATTAGAGTTTTTGTTTCATTTATCCATGGGTCATTATCATATATATATATATATATATATATATATATATCCATTCTTCTATATGGCTGTTCCACGATACCTAAACCTATCACATCTATATATATCACTTTATTTTTTTTAGAAATATTAATTGATAATTATTAATTACACATCATAAAAATTGAGTATAAAATACTAAGTTTTTGTTATGTTAATTCTAAGTCTTTTAAAAAAAATCTTCATTATTCTAATTTTTCTCTTATCGTAATGGATCTCTACCAAATTAAAACTATATCATCTATCAAAAACATCTACCAATGCATATTAATCTGAGTATATTTTGTTGGTATCTCCATAACTAATATAAAAGTTGAGTTTGCGTTGATTATTGGTGTAATCTTTTGTAATTAAAAACTATTTTATCACTTATCAGCTATTAATATTGGTCAGTATTCCATCATACATATCTTAACAACATCATGATACATTTGATGCGCATTTCTTCCTCAATGCGCACCAAATCAAATCTTGTGGTGCGCAATGCCTTCTCAACATCAATTAAAGTTATAGGAGATCCTTTGATTTCTATACTTTCTCATTATTTATTTTAACACAAATTTGCTTTCATAGTAGATATTTTTTGCATGAAAATAAATTGGCTATATACTATATTTTTTCATCATTGCATGGATGTATAACATACAGACTGTATGAATGGGGATAAACTTGTTTTTGTATATGCAGGCTATAACCACCAGTGTTTTGAAATGCGTAGCTTCTACATGCAGTTTCTCTGCAAATTAAATGTCTTGGACTGATGTCTGAGCTCAATTAATGAACTATTATGACTATGGGATTAGGAATTATATGCGTCTGTTTATTTAATGTATAATTTGGAAATTATCCATATATTTCTTTTTCAAATTAAATAGCATATTATGGTTCTATTGAAGACTAGAGGCTTACTTCCATTTTTAAATGTGCCCTCAAATGATAACCACTGGTGGCCTGCATTTTCCTGTTTCATTCATCCTTTGTTGATAAGGGTATTTGTCCAACCAACCTAATACAATTACTGTTTTTGTTTCAAATGTTTGTTATATATTTTTCATAAGTATGGTTTTGGTGGCATTCCGTTTTGTCAATTTCATAAACTGTCAATGTAGTATAGGGAATGACATTTCTTTATAAATCAAGGAGACAAACAGGTTGGTCCCTAAACCATGCATGTATGGGAGAAAGAGAACTTCAATATTGATTGCTTTCTTCTCATCTTTAATTGTCCTTTGGAGATGTAACTTACAGAGAGTCAACTCCTATTTAGATATTGTTCACTACCTTCTTTTCCGTGGTTTTTTGCTTCACATTTTTTGCAGTTGATTTCTGGTTATTTATTAGTTGTTTTTGTGTGCATCTCTTGGATCGCTGACATTTTTATCTTAAAACGTTTCTTTCGAAAGCTTATGTATCTCCTTTGATTCAAAAGATTTGTAACTTCATATGGAGAATTATTGTGAAGCTTGTGACATTCTAGATAAACTGTCTTATTCATTGATTAGAAAAGGAAAAAAATAATCAAAATGGTTTTTTGACTTTTTATGAAGGATCATTTTGATCCTTCAACTCCTTAAAGAGGAATCAAAATAGTGTCATTATGTTATTATTTTGATTTATTTTTAAAGACTTGATGTATCAAAATGGTCCTTCAATATAGTTGGGGATCATTTTGGTCCTTCATAGAGTCAAGGGACAATTTTGATTATTTTCCCATTAGAAAATTTTATTCTACTATTCAGAGTTAATATGTTTATTTAACTACATTTTTTGTTACTCTGTTATTTTTGTTTCTGTCTCGTCTTGTACGATGTCCCATAGTTATTCTCTTCTATACTATATATTTTCATCCGACCATAACTAGCAATATTTGTGATTGATGTTGGAATTCCAGTTACAATTGTTCATGTGCATTTCTCCTTCTAGCTAAGATGTAGAAGTTTTATTTTGAACCCGAAATATATCTAAAAGAAGTTGATTCCTTATTTAATTTGTGAAGGTGTTTATCTTAAGCATTGGAGAAAAATGTTTCCATATCATGATGATTTTTTTCTCCCAAGTATTCCACTTTTAGATTTAATTATGATTATTGTTATGACAAGCTCTTGTTGTTTGCATGCGGCTTTAACTAGTGTTAGTGACACTGATAATTGCTTAAAATATTTTACCGATACAAGTATACTACTAAGATTGTCACGACCCAACCCATCATAACACATTTTATAACAAGTTATACTGGGTTAGGTACGAGACAAAGATTTTACCTAAGATCTATTTGGAGGGAAGTTCTTTTTATCATCCAATGTGGCATTTTAAAGTCTCTAAATCATCAACATAGAACAAAATGGAGACCATCACACAAACACACACAAACACACACATATATATCCATAGTTAGAAAATAATTCATTTATGAAAGCAAGTAGTAGTACTCCTAACAACAACACTCGACCTTATTCTACTGGAGTCTTACCCTTTCTTGAAATATATGAATAATGAAAAATGAGCAAGTGGCTCAATAGGTTTCACAAAACCTACAACTGCATCCAGTGCTCGAAAATAAAATAATATGCATGCTATACTCATTTGATCATGAAAATTAAATATGTGCAGATTAAGTTAATATTTATGTTGTTCATGTACATGAATCATACCCAATGCAATCATGACCAATAACTTCTTTTTAGAATCATATGTCCAATAGAACGTCGTATTATATCAGAATTGAGTAATTGACCCCAACCCAAATGATCTGTATCATACACAAGGTTTAAAATTGCGTAATTAAGCCTCGAGGCGGTTTTCGTCCGTGAGGCGAGGCGTAAGCCTCGAGGCGGTCTGAAACGTAAGCCTCACGGACACAAAATTGCGTAAATAAAAAATTAAGGGTTTTAGCAGGAAAATAATAGCAATAGTCTATCTTACAATAAAAACATCTAAATGATATATGAAAATAGTGTAAAGTAAGAAAGTAGATGCAATAAAATCATGTCCCAAAGTACAAAATCACAAAATATTAGTTTAACAAAACTCCCAAAGTACAAAGAACAAATAAAATGCAATCATATCCCATCACTAAATGGGCTTCAAGGGAATCTTCTTCTCCAATTGTATCTATGAATGTCATATGATCATCATTTTCAATATGACTCACTTTTTTCTTCCCTGTTCAATAAGAGAAAAGATCATTATCATGTTAATTCCTCACTTGACATAAATATAATGCAATAGCATGTAAGAAGTTGTTGAATACCTTACTTGATTGTTGTGCTGCAGAGCTAGTGGATGTGTGTGGTGTGGTACTAGTGGATGTGCCCACTTGATCTGCTTCGCCCCTCAAGACATCCACACTTAGATCTTCTAGCTGTAAGTCTGATAATGACAAATCTGGCGTCGACCCTCTCTAGTATCGGCCGCAAGCATCATTTGTGCTTGTCCTCTATCCTCTTCTGGATTAGTCATATACTGATCCATAGGACCCCGTGCACCTCTGTTATCTATAGTGGAGGAAGAGCCCTTTCCACTCTCGCTCCCAAAATAAGCGCCATGTTCGACCCTATCATCAAATTGCTCCTGTTGCAAGTGTTTTGTTGTGGTACTTTTCTTCATATAAGCAATAATTTCCTCCTTCATCTTTTCCGGCACATTTGCACACGGTGCTACGTTTTTATGCGAGCATGATAAGTGTTCCTTCATGCGGGTAACACCTCCCTCACCACTTTTTCGCAAAAATTGCATTTCAAATAAACATAGCTCTTCTCTCCGCTGCCTATGTCAACTTGTACACTATATTTCCAAGAAGGGTCCCTCCGCAATGACGCAGACCCCTTTTCCTTGCCTCTAACCATGATCCCTAATGAAAGAATCCAAAATCACACAATAATTCAAAAAAATCCAAAACCCTAGAATTTCTTTCACTTGAAAAATCTAACCAAAAACTAAAAAAAATACCTGAAATCGTTTGTGGACTTCTCCTACAAAGCGGCTGGACGCTTCAAGTTCACCAGAGAGAGGCGGCGCCGGCGGGAGAGGTGGCGGGAAGGTTGGCCGACCGTGCGGGAGGCTCTGGTTTCGCGACCTGGAGCTTGCGGGCAGGTAAAATTCGCGAAATGCCTGTAGCCGATCAGGTATAAGGGAAAAAAATGCTCATTTTAAGTAGGTGGGACCATTTGTATGAGGCGTACACCTCACCCATAATTGTGCAATTGAGGCGTGCCTCACACAAGGTGAGGCGTACGCCTCAAGCAGTGTCCAAATTGCGTGCGCCTCGAGGCGCTTTTGGACAGAATTGCGCAGAGGCGCGCCTCTTGTTGCGCAATTTTAAATAGAGATCATACATAGAAGTTTATTATAATATATATTAAGCAAGTGAGATGATATGAGGTATCAATTCATATCAAATGATTTTGAATAATTTGTCATTATTTATAGCAGCATTACATCATATATATGTTTGGCAAGAAATGGATTATGATTAATCATATCACTTCATGCATGTCATATCATATGTTGTTTTTCATGTATAATATCATATCTTATCATATAAGTAAAATTATCACGTGCAACAATCCATCTATGTTGCACAGACACGGACACGGCAACACGGATACGACACTATACAGACACGGGATACGTCAATTATTGAAAATATTGGACACGGACACATGTAGGACACTTATAAAAATAGTGTATAAAAATTTAACAAGTACAAAGTCATTTAACTAGAATTTGTGCTTAAAATATTAGGATGTTGAGAGTTGGACGTCGCTATCGTGTATCAGGCATCGAGAGAAGATACGACAATGTTGTTGAGAGTCGAACATCGATGTTTTGCATTAAATATCGGGTGTCGATGTCAAGAGGGTGTATGTTGTTGATATTGAGAGGGCATTGGTCGTCGATGTTAAGAAGACATCGGACAAAGATGTGCATGCGCTATCAAGTTATGGGTGTAGAAATTGTTAGCGTCGAGCATTAATGTCAAGACAGTGTCAGACTTTGATATTGAGATGGTTTTGAAATGTTTTTGTAACTACACCAGACACGCATGTCGGACACATGTGTTCAATTTGTATTTAATATTTTTTTAATTGAACACATTTTCAGTGTGTCCTACACGTGTCAAAAGAGTGTCGAATGCGCATCATGTCGGATACATTTTAGACACTGCACACATCTTTAAAGAGAAGTGTCGATGCATTATGACTTGTATATTTATAACAATCAATTCATGTCATCATAATAGTACATCATAACATATGTTTATATAGCAAATTAGAGGATCTGGCTAATCATATCATATCATGTGATATTTTCCTGTACCAATCATAAAAGTCAGTTAAAGTATCATAACACATCATATTAGTAAGAACAATCATAGTTAGGTGGCATCATATACGGGAGTTGTTACCCCCAACCTGTCAACGCTCATAATCATATCACATTTCTTTATAGCTTCCATCATATATCGGTTTTACACAGTTAATACTATGTTTAAAGGAAAGTTCATTGCTCCACCCTCCTTCACAAGGTATCATATCTTCGTTAACTTGAATCATATCAGCCAGTCTTCCTTTCATATATATATATATATATCATAGTAAATATTTGATAATATGCTCAAAATTCTAATCATTGTATCATTTTCTAATGCAAATAAAATAATATGTAAATAATCGATAGTGAGTTGCACATATACATTCTCAACAAGTGAACCATAATAGATATGCATGTTGTAGCAAATGAACCGTATCAGCTATGCATGTCATTCTTTCTATCTAGAACTGATGCTTCAACCATTTATCAATTTCTTAATTTATTTATCTTAGGAAATATGCCTCAAAATATAAAAATACTCTGTGAAAGTTCAATATGATCTTGTCAACATGTGCAAAATGATTTGAACTGCGACATGCTAATAGTTTCATGATGAAATTTGCTAGAAATCATAATATTGCAATTTTTTATAAGTTTTGATCAAATTAAAATTTAGGAAATATAGAATAAGTAAAATCATATAAATTGGAGATAGAGTAATGGTAGCCTACCTTGGGACGAACAAAATTTTCAACTAGCGTAATAGACGAAATCAGCTCAATGACCTCCAAAACCAACTTTCTCCTCTCTTCCCTCTCACCTTTTCTCCTCTTCTCCACCTTTCCAAATGAAATGAGTGGGTTTTTTTTATGGTTTTTGGAAGTTGTGTGTATGTATATATATAAGCGCTATTATTTATAGCGCCGCAATGCTCTGAAAGGGAAGATTCCTCATATCAAAATAGAGAATTTGACGTCGTCGCGCTCCATCCGGTGCTACAACGTTACCTCTGACACTCAATACCACAGAGCTCACTTTACATCTCTGCAAAGCCTCCCAAACGAAAAAGACAGCATTGCAATGCCCTAAAGGAACAAAATTCAGGAAGGCATGAAAATTTTAGTAATCATTAAATAAACATAAATTTCCTACTAGGCTCAGATCAGGTTGCTACAATCAGTCTAATTAATCTAGAAACGGTCATTACAAAAATCTCCCAAACCTTAACATATGTTATACTATGACCAAGTCATGAAACAAAGAAAACAAGGCTGGGATGAGATAAATACAATTGAATTGAATTTTTTCTTACTTCACAGTTCCTGTCCACACAAAATGAAAAGAAAACAGAGTTCCTAAGCTTTTCAGAGCCTATATGTGTGATTATGCTTCTTAACGCATCCCCCTAATTCTTGCGATGATGACCAACCCGGGTTTACGAAGGGCAGTCTTAAATTCTATGTGCCAGATAACACACCAACAATGGCTGGAATGTTCCAGCCTGCCAGCAATTTAATGTAGAACAAAACTAGGTAGCTACATTTATGAAAACGGGAATCTCAACTTAACTATTAATTAAATAACAGAGAATCTGATGTGGAAGCACTTCTTGATTCCAGAAAATGGTGAAATTCTTCCAATGGCAGTGCTCTGCAATGCTGGCTGGAAATTTGGCAGCCTACAGCAACAACAACAATAAAATCAAGTTTTTATCCCACTACGTTGGGTCGACTTTTTTATCCCACTACGTTGGGTCGACTACGGGAATCCGTTTTCTCAATTGTGTCCTATTAAGGCTGGAAATTTGGCCGTCTACAAGATTAAAACAGAACTAATGCATTAGAATTTCTCCTAGCGGTAAGCAAGAAATGAAATGGGAAAGTTCGGACAACAGAGAACCTGAAACAAATATTCTGGATTTCAAGTAGACAGTGTAACCATGTTGTAATCCAGGAATTGTTGGAATATAACCTGCTGTCCTTGTTTTTATATGTACCGTAAGCCTCCAACCCTTCTAAGAAATGTATTTCCTATACCCAAGAAATATGACTTGCTGCCTATTAGAATATAATCACGTGTCCCTACTGTTCTTCTTTCAATTCTTATTGGACCCTCCTTGGCAAGTGATTGCTGCCACCAACTGTGGACAGCTGTTGGAGATGGTTTTAGGAACTTTTTTGTTGATGGTGGTGGAGTCACGGACTGTGCTATGAGCATCTCACACTCTCCGCCTCTCCCAAAACAGGGAATCCTTTCCAATAATACTCTGGACAAAACCTGAGAAAAAACTCCCAAAATCTGAAATCTCACTAAACTCTGAAGGGAAGAATATAAATAGGCTAGCTTCTCCGCTTAACCTCTATACCCTGTTAATTACTAAACAACCCTTTTGAAGGAAAGAAAAGAAAAAAATAAGCCTTCTAAAATTAATTAATTTTGAACATAACCTCCTCCAAACTAGGTCAGTTATTCAATTGTGTTTGTAACTGGCAAGCCACCTATTTGACACTAATGAAATTTTCTATGATTAGTTTGTTGCATGATTGGTTGTGCCAAGTTTTTTAGTTTGTACTCTTGTTGTTTTTGCGGGATACATAAATCTTAGAAGGTATTTTCATCCTTAGAGCATATTCTATGGTTGGATTGAAGTCCAAAATTGTCCCGCCACTATTCGTATTTGGCTAATTTAGCCATAAAGTATCACATTTCTTCAATTTAATCCCTCGATTATATAAAAGGAGTCCCGAATGGTACCTCAGGGTTTATATTGGGATATCTTTTTTATATAATCAGGGGAGTAAATTGAGATCAATTTGTATCCCAATTTCCATCAATTTCTACTTGAGGGATCATTTCAAATTAATTTTGTATAGTTGAAGAAATAAAATGGAGAATTTTGATGTTCTAGGACTAAATTGACCCCATGTACATAGTTGGGGGACTATTTTGGACTTTTTTTCTTTTATTATTATTATTTTTGTTTGTATTGTTTTTTTCATGAATGTCATTTAAGTGTCCATTTATCCTGATCCTTGTGTAATAAAATGACAGAATCGCCAAAAAGTAGCACAACTTCCTAGTGCTAAAACTGCTGCATCAAATGTGTTTCCTCCACGATCAACTGGTAGAGGTAGAGGCCGTGGTGATGCTAGGCTTCTTGCAAAAGACAGAAATATGGAATCTCCTATCAAAGAGCAGGAACTTAGCACGGCAGATATTTTTAGCGCCTTCTCCACTCGTTTTGTTAGACTCCATGGAATTCTATTTACACGGACTAGGTATAATACATTACATTCAATTCTTTTATTTCCAACTAGGTGCTGTTTGATTCAAACTCCTGTGTGCATGTGATTTAACAGCTTGGAAACTTTTGGAGACGTATTTTCATCAGTGATAAGTGATTTGCATGAACTTTTAGCTGCTGGTCTTGAGGAAGCATTTAATTTTGGTATTGATGCCGTTGAAAATGGTCTGTTTATTGTGAGGCTTGTGTCTATACTTATATTCACGGTGCATAATGTGAATAGAGATGCTGGAGGCCAGTCATATGCTGAGATCTTGCAGCGGTCAGTGCTGTTTCAAAATGCTTTTACAGCTTCATTTGAGTTTGTTGGACATATCCTGAAAAGATGCATTGAACTAAGTGATATTGCTTCAAGCTTTCTCTTACCTGGTATTATGGTTTTCATTGAGTGGCTAGCGTGCCACCCAGATATTGCAGCAGGATTTGATGTTAAAGAAAAACAAGCCACTGCTAGAACATTTTTCTGGGATCAGTGTGTAGCCTTAATGAATGCACTTTTGTCTAGTGGCCATGGTTACGTAGATTCATACGAGGATGAAACATGTTTTTCTGATATGAGCCGCTATGAGGAAGGAGAAATTGGTAACAGGCTTGCGTTGTGGGAGGATTTTGAGTTGAGAGGATTTCTTCCTCTAGTGCAAGCACATCTCATTTTGGACTTTTCAAGAAAGCCTTCTATTGGCGGTGATGGAACTAACAGGGAAAGAAGGGCTCGGGTGCAAAGGATATTTGCTGCTGGAAAGGCTCTGATGAATGTGGTTAGAATTGATCAGCAGGGATTTTATTTTGATCGGCTTCTCCGGAAGTTTGTCTTTGGCATTGAGCCTCCTGCATTTGTTGGTGATATGCATGCTGGTTTTGCAGATGCTCATGAGCAAAATGTTTTAAACCATGCTAGTTCAGTTGAAAGCATAAGCAATTTAGGAGGGTCACAATCAAGCGTGACTGATTTTGGATTAGCTCCAGTAAAAGCACTTGTACATGTAGATGGAGAAGAAGATGAAGAAGAAATTGTTTTCAGGCCAGCTGCAAACGAGAAATTTCCCAACATTGTTGTTTCAACGCCTGCTTATGAAACTGTTCAGCCTGTGCATGTCGCCTCCTTTCCTTCCGCTGACACTAGGTTGTCAAATGGTATTGGTATGCCACACTCCTTTTCTTTCGCGGACACTCAGTTGTCAAATGAGCTGAATGCCAGCAGCCAACAGAGAACTTCCATGCCCATCACTTCTTCCCAGCCTTTGTTGAACTTGGATATCAATACATCAAAATGGCTTATGGAGAAAGAGGCCATGTTATCCGATAGATTCAAGAATATGAACATTGGGAATGGTTTGATGTTTCAGGGAGGCTTGAGCACTTTTAATCCTACTACATTTCCCCCCCCTGCTATTCTCGGCACCTGTGGTTTGTTGTCTAATCAAGTGAATGTTTCAGATACCATTATACCATCTCCTCTTGATTCTATAGTTCCACCTGGTGGAATTATTACTGGCTTACCTGTGAGGACCCCAGCAGCCTTGCCAACTGTGCCTAAGAAAAATCCTGTGAGTCGTCCAGTTAGGCATTTTGGTCCTCCTCCAGGATTTAGCCCTGCTTCCTCTAAGCTTGAGGCTGGGTCCATACATAATTTGGCTACAAAGGATCAGCAGCTCCTTATTGATGACTATAGTTGGCTAGATGACTATCAGCCATCATCAACTAAAGCATTGATGGAGACCTCTGTTAGCCATGCTTCAGTCATGCATCCTCATCTTTCTGCTGACAATAGTAATACATTCGTTGGTGTCACAAACTTTCCATTTCCTGGAAGACAAACACCACTGATGCAGAATGATGTAACTAATGAGAAGCGCTGGCAGGATTTCCAGCTTTTTGAACATCTGAAGCCATTTGCTGAACAGAACCTCCCTCATACAAACTTGCGACCTGCTAAGCTGCCAGAGCAGTATCAAACACAATCCATGTGGTCTGGAAATTACTTCGTGTGAGATCATTCGTTTGATGGTGACAACAGGTAATGTTTTTCTTTGATTTACTTAATTCTCGTCTGAATAACTAGGCATTTCTGATCCTTATTAGTTCTGTTGTTTTAAGAGGCTTGTGCAGCAGCAACAAACCTGCAAGTGGGTGACTAAAGCCATGGGCCTTTTCTCCGATGCTGTCATTTTAATGTTGTTAAAGGTTCTGTTGGATCATGAATGATCTTTGGAGCGTAGCTGGTGCTTGCCCTGTAGCTGGTATGATTTTTGGAATTATTTTCTCAAGGAATGATTGCCCATTATTTACTGATTTTAAGTATAAAATAAGATTTTTAAATTGCAGAAAATAGACCTCTCTCATTTCACGGTAAATGTAAAAATTCAATCCTCATGAGTTCTTTAATTGTGCTTGACAAAATTCAATTAAATTTAGTTATGTCTGCCTGTGTTCTTTTTCGTCTTGTCAGTTCACGTATTATAAACTGTTATTTTTTTATTTATTTGGTTGTTTTTTTGTAGTTCAGCAATTTTAAATGTATATAAGCAGGCACTTGGAGTACACGAGGATGCTTCTTTTGTCTCATAGTGCTAGTGTACTATGGTGGTCAAATCATTGCTTATATTTGTTGGTTGGAAGGGGTCTATTCTTTGAATGCTTTTAATGCTGCAAGTGATCAAACGCATAATTCTTTGAATATTTTAATAAACTCTGAAAAGCCTTGATCTTCTGAAAATAATGTGTTTATTGGGTGAGTATTTTTGGAATTGTGTTGTTACTTTTCAAACTTAAATTTGCGCTCCATTTTTGATGAAGCAACTGTCTTCTTTTGGCTTCAATTTGAAACTTGTTTTTTACCTGGTTTAGGTTTCATTTGGGACAGCTTTCTTACTGCTTCTTAAAGCAACTTTTTAGTTCAAAATTTTTAATTTTTAAACTAAAATGCTACTTTAAGAAGGGGCAAGAAAGCCGCCCCAAACGAAACCTTGATAGTGATGAACCAAAATTGCTTCCTAGTTCAATAATTATTAGTTTCAGTTCTTCTCCATTGGTTTCTTGTTGCTACTCTTGTTACATTACCCTGTACATATTCGGTTTATCTGCTTTGCAGGCATGAATTTTTTTTCTCATATATTTTCCTTGTACAGGTTGTGTTCCAGAGCTTGAACATATGAAGAATACAGGGATCAGTTAGGAATGTTTGATGGCAGGAATAAAACAGGCGACCCATAATATCCCTATTTGTTCTATTGGTCTGAGATATCTGTTGGCAAATCATTGATGGGTTTGGTATTTGTTGGGCTGGGCCGAGTTGCTGCAATTTGTAGCTAGCCCTCCATCTGTTAGATTCCAGGTCTCAATTTACTGTTGAAGGATATGGTCTCTTATCTACCTTAGTGGCAGAGTTCAGATTGGCTTTTTGTTAAGTGAAATTTGTTGAAGTAAAGCTGCTGCTGAAGTATTTCAGTGGGGATAATCACTTATATCAGCTTCTACTGGATGGTCGACAAGTAGTATAAGGATAATATCAGCATAAAATTAAAGGACAGAAGTCCATGCCTGCCTTTGTGGGCGAGAAACCAATTAACTTTTAATTTGTGTGTTTAGGGTTTATATGTGGAGGCTCTATGATGCCTTAGAAGAAGTTATTTGAGTGCTTTCTTATCGTTTTGCACTTTCAGTCTGCTATTTTCCAGATTATTTGTTTGAAGTTTGTTATAAGTTGTACTGAAGACTCTCTGTCATCTTGCTATTAACTTGTTTGATGCATCTTTGCTGTTTGTTTAATGATGGTATGCTTAATGTTCCATTCTTGCATTATTAGAGCTAGCAATGAATCTCAAGAGCAGGATGATGGCTTACTTTGGTTGATAAAAGTGGTGCTTTATTTACATGTACTGAGCATGCTACTTAGGTTTCGTTTGGGACTGTTTTCTTACTGCTTTTTAAAGCAAATTTATAGTATAAAAATTTAATTTTTTAACTAAGAAGTTGCTTTAAGAAGCAGTAAGAAAGCTATCTCAAACAATGCCTTAGTTTGCTTTAAGTGCCGGCATTTGAATTTAGCAGGCTGTTTGATGCAATGCAACATTTTCATTGTGGGAAAGGGCGAATTATTACGTCCAGTCCGGCCCAGACATCAAATCAAGAAGCGTCATGTCACCCAAATAATCCGGTGTATTTTGGTGACATGACGTGTCTGGATTGGTGTCCAGACGAATTCGAACACCGGACGTAATAATTTACCATGGAAAAGATTGCAGATCTGGCTTTTCATAATCATGGCAGCCTTATTGGAGACATTTTTCATATTTTTTCTTTTTTGATACCCTGAGGTTCTATTAGGCTTCTTTTAAGTTTGCTTGTTGATTGGCCCTGCATATATCTATGTATCTTTCTATGCTTCTATAGTATATTAATGTGGGATTTATATTTCATCAAAATTGTATATATTTGTCTAATATTAATTTTTTTATATTTAAACACTATTTCAGTGTGTATATACTATATAGTATAAACGCATAAAAAAATGTGTTATATTTGTTTTAAAAAATAATGTTAATGAATTTTTTTTGTGTGATTTAGAATTTTTAAGTGTTATGTAAATAAATATAAATAAGTGCTAGGTAGATAAATGCATAAAACTCTTTATGAGATACATAAAGTCTTTGTTATTATTAATTAAGATGAATGGAAACTCGAATGCAGGAGATCAAAATATTAAATTTATAAATATTTGTGATATTTAATATTAGATTTTTATAAATCTATGCGACAATCAACTCAAGTGTCTTAGCTAGTTGGCGACAATGAGATTTCAAATTCTTAAAATGTTAAGCATGTCCATTGACTTCGTAGTTAAATTTTATTATTATTTTTCTTAATTTAGTTATTAAAATAATGTGCTTGATTACTGAAAAATGAAAATCTTGTTTATTAGAATTTTAATGTAAGCTCTGCCTAAAAAACCCGGCATCCAATCTTCTTCACTCTTTTGGAGGAACATAAAAATGAAGCTCGAAATGAAAGAAGATTAGAACATGCAGACCAGAGCCCTACAATGGGTACCCATATCCACACCCATCCATGCACCCATACCCACCCATTGGGTATGGGTACACCCATGGCCTTGTGGGTGGGTATAGGTGGGTACTTAACATCGGAGGATAAATTAATTTACATTGCTAATTATCGAATATCTTATATTACTGCAATCTTCACTATGTAATGTGCAACACTTAACCACACTGTGACTACGATAAATTTTGATGTGCAGCTTGAAAGTTTACAATCATAGCAAAAGGTAACAAGCCTCAAGGCCATCAATAAGTGGCAGACTGCATTCAAAAAGCATGAAAAGTGGGTGGGTATATGTGGGTACGGCATCCCGAAAGTCATCATGGGTGGGGGTGGGTGGGCGAAGCCCGTCCGAGTAAAGCATGGGTACCCAACCAGGACCCATGTAGGGCTTTGATGCAGACAAGGGCAATGATCCTTCAATCATCATTGAAGATTTCAAGTTTTCAACGATATCAGAAGCGTGAATTTTCAATTGAGAAAAAAAGAAGTATAGTTAAGAGATTTTTTGGAAATGAAGGCAACAGAGAGATCGTTAACAACAGATGAACATTTCAAAGTCACTTCCTCTATTTTTGAATTAGAGGGACTGTTATACCTAAAACTTATATCAAATATCTCAACAAAGCTGTGTGTTAGATTTCTATATCATAGTAACATTCGCTCAAAGAAGCTTCAATTGATCTCCTGAAAAAATACTTGCACTCCAAGGCATTATGGGGGTCTTGGTATCCCTTCAACTTCTCTTTTGATTTCTTACTGCAAAGCTAAATGTTTTTCTTTCTGGAATGGTAGTATTGTGAAAGGCTAAAAATGGTGAAATTATATTAGGAGTATGACTTATATTATATGAAAGCTGATTTAAATTTTTTGGTTAAGTTGAATTCCCAACTTTCTTTTTATAGGTACCTTTGGATTAATGGCAAATCCTTCACCAATTTAGTGGATGGTTATATGACACATTTTGATTGAAGTTTGATTATTGACTTTATTTATAATAGGACATGGCCCCTCCCTTCCTTTTTGCCTATGCACATTAAGAAGGCTATTTATGCTATTCCTTTGGATTGCTCATTCTTGTTGGGAAAAATCCATGAGAACAATAGGTTAATGAGACAAAGGATCCATTATTAAGATTTGTCGACAAGCTTGGGAAAAAGACTCATTAAGTCCCATTACAAAGGGCATTGTTCACTTACTCCATCTAACTTTGAGAAAGCCTTTTTTTTTTTTTTTTTGGAACGGGATATCCACCCGTTACCACCCCTGAAAGAGTGTTTGGCGGCTTGACTAATTCTCGGCTGACCTAGAAGAGGCTCCCACCCCAGAAACCTGCTGGCCCGCACTTGACAGAGCCCCACTTAAAAGGTGCAGCCGCTCGAGGGTAATCGAGCACGGGTTAGGACGTTCTCAACCGTACTCGTCCAACAACCAAACTAAACAACGGTGTGTATTTTGAAAAAGCTTTTACTTGCCTCCCCTACGATAACACATCGTGGACACTGAATTTATTACCATACTTCATTATGATCCAAGAATTTGTGACGGTTTTATGATCCAACTTAATGGCTAGTAAGGCAATCGTCATTGATCGGCCCAACAGACAATTATATACTGTTAGAAGAAGATCCCTGAAGTATTAGAATGATAAAACTAGAATGTACTGAGGGGATCAACGGTAAGCTTTGGAGGCCACATCATATGCTCCAATCGTATAGCCTGGATAGAAACAAAGAACATATATAAAAGAGAAAAAATTATTCTGTGCAGACCTAAACGGCATCCAGAGTTCAATCAGAACGCACCACATCACTTTTTTGCTCAATACTGGTGCTTGATACTACTCAGTACCGGATGACGTGACACATTCTGATTAATCTCCGAACCGCCTGGTATCCGCACAGAATAATTTCTTGTAAGAGAGAGGGTTAACAATTTTGATAGGTAACAAACGTCTTGTAGCTCCAATATTACTGATATTAAAAAAAAAAAAAAACAACATATCTTCAAATATTCAACAGAATTACTATTATTATGCTTATATTTTATTAGTAAATTTTATTATCAGATTGATATTTTACAGATTTATAAGTTTTGAGAACTTGAAGAGTTAGCTTTCCAAACATTCACAGAATTTAATTACTACACAGCAGTTTTGGATACATCAACTTCTTTGTAGACAAAAAAGTGAATATTGGAAATTTGCAAGGCACTTTTTAGAACATTGGAAAAGCAGAGCCAGGCATAAAAATAAATTAAAAACAGAAACCAAAGGCGAATACTATCAATTACTACTGCCTCCAAAATACCCTTTTGCAATCGTTTGATTGTTCTTCCACGACGATTTCTACGTTTTTCTCGCTGTTTTTACTGATTATTGTTAGATTTGCTTGCAAACTCAAGTAGATCCGATAGGATTACTTGTGAACTCAAGTATTTCCTATCAACCTCACTTCCTGGTTTTCTTCTTTTGCTGGGTACTAGCTTTGTTTGATCCTGATCGCTTCTTTGATGACTCCTTCGCCTGTGCCTTTGCTCTTATATCAAGTGATTTCAGTTCATTTCTGTTTGCTTTAACAACCTTTGGCTGTGTTTTGTCAGCTGCCAATGGCTTCTTGCCTTTTTTTTTCTTTGGTTTTTCCTTTTCATTAGCTTCCTCACTGTTGTCACCTGAATCAAATATCTCAACAAAGCTATGTGTTAGATTTCTATATCATGGTAACATTCGCTCAAAGAAGCTTCAATTGATCTCCTGGAAAAATACTTGCACTCAAGGCATTATGGGGGTCTTGGTATCCCTTCAACTTCTCTTTTGATTTCTTACTGCAAAGCTAAATGTTTTTCTCGCTGGAATGGTAGTATTGTAAAAGGCTAAAAATGGTGAAATTATATTAGGAAAGCTGATTTAAATTTTTTGGTTAAGTTGAATTCCCAACTTCCTTTTTATAGGTACCTTTGGATTAATGGCAAATCCTTCACCAATTTAATGGATGGTTATGTTTTCATGACTCATTTTAATTGAAGTTTATTATTGACTTTATTTATAATGGGACATGGCCCCTCCCTTCCTTTTTGCCTATGCACATTAAGAAGGCTATTTATGCTATTCCTTTGGATTGCTCATTCTTGTTGGGAAAAAAACCATGAGAACAATAGGTTAATGAGACAAAGGATCCATTAATAAGATTTGTCGACAAACTTGGGAAAAAGACTCATTAAGTCCCATTAGAAAGGGCATTGTTCACGCTTACTCCATCTAATTTTAAGAAAGCTTTTTTTTTTTTTTTTGGAACGGGATATTCACCTGCTACCACCCCTGAAAGAGTGTTTGGCGGCTTGACTAATCCTTGGCTGACCTAGAAGAGGCGCCCACCTCAGAAATCTGCTGGCCCGCACTTAATTGAGCCCCACTTAAAAGGTTCTACTGCTCGAGAGGAATCGAGCAAGGATTAGGGGATTCCCAACCATACATGCCCACCAACCAAACTAAAGAACGGTGGGTATTTTGAGAAAGCTTTTACTTGCTTCCCCTGCGATAACACACCGTGGACACTGAATTTATTACCATACTTCACTTATGATCCAAGAATTTGTGACGGTTTGATAAGTACCTTCTTCTGATTTGAGTATAGATCCAACTATGAATTCCAACTTACTGGCTAATAAGGCAATCGTCATTGCTCGGCCAAGAGACAATTATATACTGTTGGATGAAGATCCCTGAGCTATTAGAATGGTAAAGCTAGAATGTACTGAGGGGATCAACGGTAAGCTTTGGCAGCCACATCATATGCTCCAATCATATGCTCCAATTGTATAGCCTGGATAGAAACAAAGAACAGATATAAAAGAGGAAAAATTATTCTGTGCAGACTCAGACGGCGTACGGAGTCCAACCAGAATGCATCACATCACTTTTTTGCTCGGTACCTATGCTCGATACTGCTAGATACCGGATGATGTGACGCATTCTGGTTGATCTCCGAACCGCCCGGTGTCCCATAGAATAATTTCTCGTAAGAGAGAGGGTTAACAATTTTAGTAGGTAACAAACGTCTTGTAGCTCCAATATTACTGATAAAAAAAAAACATATCTTCAAATATTCAACAGAATTACTATTTTTTATGTTTACATTTTATTAGTAAATTTTTAGCAGATTGATATTTTACAGATATTTATAAGTTTTGACAACTTAAAGAGTAAGCTTTCCAAACATTCACAGAATTTAATTACTGCACAGCAGTTTTGGATACATCAACTTCTTTGTGGACAAAAAAGTGAATATTGGAAATTTGCAAGGCACTTTTTAGAACATTGGAAAAGCAGAAGCCAGGCAAAAAAATAAAATAAAAACAGAAACCAAAGGCGAATACCATCAATTACTACTGCCTCCAAAATACCCTTTTGCTATTGTTTGATTGTTCTTCCACGATGATTTCTACGTTTTTCTCACTGTTTTTACTGATTATAGTTAGATTTGATTGCGAACTCGAGTAGATCCGGTAGGATTACTTGTGAACTCAAGTATTTCCTATCAACCTCACTTCCTGATTTTCTTCTTTTGCTGGGTACTAGCTTCGTTTGATCCTGATCTCTTCTTTGATGACTCCTTCGCCTGTGCCTTTGCTCTTATATCAAGTGATTTCAGTTCATTTCTGTTTGCTTTAACAACCTTTGGCTGTGTTTTGTCAGCCGCCAATGGCTTCTTGCCATTTTTTTTCTTTGGTTTTTCCTTTTCATTAGCTTCCTCACTGTTGTCACCTGAAGCATCTACCTTCTGTTGTCTATGGCTACCAACCTTCTTATTTTTACCTTTTTTAGGCTGTCTTTTAATTTCTTTCTCTTTCTCAATCTCTTCACCTTTACTACCTTCATCATCTTCTTCTTCATCAGGGTTTGCCTTTCTAGATTGGTTGGATTTGCCTTTCACTGATTTGACACCAATCAGCTTCTGTAATTCTGGTACGAAGGCTGTAGTCTAATGATTAAGAAGCAGAAAATATTAACATGAAACGTGGCAGATTATATATAATAAAACTAGATAAACTATTCTAAAAATCATCCAATTTTATTCTATTTTTTTAGTTTTTATTAATGTTTAAAGATAACAAGAAAATATATTTTGTTATGTTAATGACAATTTAATCATTTTTAATGAAAGATATTAAATATGTGATAGATCTTAATATCTTTGAAAGTCAAACAATAACATGGCCAATAAACCAATACAATTATTACCATGTTTTAACAGAACATATAACGTGACTTGTAAACTATAAGTGGAATGATAATTTTAGTACTTTAATGATCATATAATCCTTTGATTTATTAGAGGTGTTTAACATGATATGTCCTACCATCACATATTTGATATTTTTCATGAGAAATGATCAAACTATTGTTAAAATTGAAAATATAGTATTTTTTTATTATTTTCTAAATATTAATGGACAAACTAAAAAAAAGCAGAATAAGTTGAATGATTTTTAGAATAAGGAAAATGATTAAATTGACTTACTCTGCCACCAGCTGCAATGAACTCAATTCGTTTTCCTGTCACATAAAATGATAAAAATGTCAGAAGCAGATGTAAGGAGCAGATTTGATGGCTGGTTACTACATAATGCAGGGTGATAACTCAAATTTAAAGCATTAAAATCTGAAATAACTAACATCAATCTGTACAAGTGATGAGTTTTTGCCAAGATCCAAGGATCAAATCCCGACTACATCAAAGCTGTGCTTCAGTACTCAAACATTCTCCAAAATAATAATAAAAATATATGTATACCAATACCAAGATACAAGGGTTTAAAAACCAAACCGATTGGCTGGTCCAACATTGAATCCATTCCCCGGCCCATTTGGTCAAACATTTTACACTAGAACCGAGAAAAATCATGATGAACCAAAGTTGGACCATCAAGCTGATGAATTATTCCCAATTTAGTTGAACCATTCGGTTCATTTCATGATCAAATTTGTCTCATATGTTATCATGTTTATCATAAATTATCATGTTTCTATGATGAGGATATTAGTCAGAGATTTCGACATGTGTATCGTCGACGTAGTCATGGATCGACGGCTACAATTCATAGTCTATATTTTTTATGTATTTTCTGTTTTATGTTGCATTTGAGTTTTCCCATTTTAACCCTATGGGAAGTTGAGTCTATGTTGTAGACCGAGGGCACTTTAGTCTTTCTGTTTCTTTCATTTATGCATATTTATAGGAGGCCTCTTGCATTGTAATGGATGATGATTATTGAGTAAAATTTCAGCTTTTTCTTTGTCTCAAATTGTGAGCTCTTGAGTGGAGAGAACCCTAGGAGAGGAATATGCAATACCTGAAAGTCGTCGGTGGATTCCGGGCTCTCGGTTAGTCTTTTATTTATCTACTTCTTACCCCTCTTTCTCCTCCCTAGTCCCTACCGCCAATATTCCCCTTAGTTTTTCCCATACTCAAACCCCTCCCAAAACCCATCCCGTCGGCCTCCAATAGCTCCCCTAGCCGCCGGCCTCCTACCAAAACCGGCGGCCACCCACCATCCCACCGCCCCTTTCCCCCAAACCCAAACCCGCCAGCTCCCCTTTGGCTCTATTTTGAATTTCAAATTCAAAAGGGACTTCACTACCTTCCTAAAATAAGCTCAAGATATTTAGGAAAGTTTCCAATTTGGATTTCAGTCAAATTTTGAAATTCGAATACTTTCCAAAGGCTTGGACTTAAATTAGGAAACTTGCCTATTTAATAAAATCTGAACTATATTTCAGATTTGATCTAGATCCAATAATTAACCATTGGGACCCACCTAATTAAAACAAAATCTCCCTCTCCCCACTCTGTATGGCCGGCCCCCTTTAGCCTCTCCCCCTCTCAAAAACCACTGGCCCCCCCCTTGCCTTGTTGGACAAAATTTGAAATTCAAATTAATCTCTTCCCCCACCTTTGGAAATCTGAATTTAATTGCAGTTTCCCAAACCCTACCCCTTCCAGTTTCTACCAAACCCTAGCCACTCCCCTCCTCTTCCTCAAGCCGGCCCAACATCATCCTCCTCCACCCGCCACCTCTCCCTCTTCTCCCCATTTGTGCTCCCTTGTCTCTTCCGGCAAGCATGCATGGCGGATCCGGAAGTTGATCACGGGTTTATTCTCAATTCTCAAGGGGGGATTGACATCATCCGATCACCATTCTTTGATCCCGAATTTGGATCCGAAGACACTGTCAAGGAATACGTTGATTGTATCCTCCCCCACTTAGCGGACGTCATCGACGAACAAAGACCTTTTGAAGAGTGGAAGATCACCGGAAGACCACCCGTTCCTCCAACCTTGATTCCTTCCCCAGCGATTAGTACCCTCGGCATCTCATGTCTTCTAGTGGCGTCTCTAAGTTTGCTTGCAACATTCTTCCGCTAAGCCCAACACCCTCAAGAGTGTGAGTGAGGAGTCACAAGGTGAACGATCTAATTATTAAACTATGGATTTTGTTAACTTGTCATTTGCTTTACTCGTTTATTTGTTATTGTTATTTTGCAAAGTATCCTAGTAATTTCAATGGTAATCGATTGTCAGTACTTAGTCTTTTCATGGAATTTCTTAAGATGTAACTTGAAGAAGCATCCGTTTTTATTTAGCCAAGCAAAGTTCACATTTTACTAATTTCTTAAAGCATTTTTTTTTCATCTTCATTGTATCACATCATTCTATTTGTTACAACATGAAAAAAAAAAATAGCATTTAGCACTACAAAAACAAGGAACATCAAAATTCATATTGTAAATGAAGAGTTCTATACATCACATTTGAAAACACCTGACTTCATGCAAGAAATGTAAAAATCGAATGTTATTCAAATGGTGTAGCAGCCAAACCATCAACAAATGCCTCCCCAGATTTCTTTTCTCGGGAATGAAAAATCCAGTTACTAGGGTATTGACTACTATCTGCTCCAACTTCAACGGCTTTTTTAATTACCTGTAAAATAAATTTGCTTAAAGGTTAAAGGATTGAATAGCTTTGTTGGCTCACCATTTACTTTTCCAGGTTTCTTTCCCCACCGATAATGAAACAACCATTCAATAGGAAAAGAATTGCAGTCTGCGTCAACTTCAACAGCATACCGAATAACCTACATTTATTGCCCTTAATACTACTGTAATTTATCATGAATAAAGTGGCATACATTGAAGCAAAAAGAATCAGCTGGAACTTATCAGACAAAGAAATTAACACAACATCTACCTCTTCAATGCATCGATGCAAAGATTCGCAATCTTCCCTTGACAATCTTGAAGCAATTTGCAGGGGATGGATTCTTGCCTTGATTTTCAAAAACATGTATGTTAGTATGATTTCTACCAAAGTAAAGCGAACATAAGAACTGCATCAAAAACAATTATATTGCACGTGAATCGAGTCCTCACAAACATAAACTAACACAATATTACTGGTTCAAAACTAGATCAAAGAGCACACCAAGCTTTATAACACAGAAAAGCAAGGACAACACTAGATCATAACGAATAAAAAGATAGATTTAAGTATTTAACTATACGTTTCATAGCAGACTTACTCTTGCTAACAAAATGCGGTTGGAATTTTGTGTTTAATAAGAACAGCAAATTTGTTTAGAGTCATACAAATATTTATTATTTTGCTTTCTTGAGAAGCTATCATCTGCTGCTGTTGTCTATATGCATATTCGAAGGTGTGTTCTAGCATAAAATTATCGTAACTAAATAACAGGTTTTAAAGACCTGAAGGCATGGTCACATAAAGTCATGCCCACTCAATCCTAATTTTCTCACTCAGCTTGCTCGGCGACCTACCCGCTTGTCCAAATTCTTGAATAGCTCATCACGCTCACATGTGCTGACATGCCCTGCCCATGCTACTATGTCCCACTAAGAGCATATGCGCCCCATTGTCGCTGCTACAAACTACACTCTAGCATGTCCTTGCACCCTCACACACATACTCATCCGTACACGTATATGCTATCACTTGATTGGCTATGCACTCCTCCCCAACTGACAAATGTGAAATAGGAGAGGGCAGCATCCCTGGGCAGGAATGGCAAGAAGTTCGGTCCCCCTTGTGGGGCACATTAAACCTATCATTACATATGTGAGAAGAGGAATTAGGAAAGGGATTAATTAGGATATTTTTTATAATTAAAAAGGGCAGATTTGGGGGATGATTTGAAGGGGATTAATTAGGAGAATTATCCTAATTAAAAAAGACAGATTTTGGGGTTGATTTGAAGGGGATTAATTAGGAGAAGTTTACCAATTGAAGATGGCTGATTTGAGAGGGAATTGGGGGAGGGCTATTTTGGAATTTGTTGTTTTATTGTTTGATATAATTAGTCTAATTTATATTATGTTTGCATGCAGAATTTGATTTGAGAGTGATGTAGTTTTCTTTTTGTGAGGGATCTTAGCGGCGTCTAGGTTTGGAAGAGAAGGTCCTCCTCTCGAAAGAGGACCATTGTATCTTGCTTTGTTCGTATTTGATTTTCTATCAATAAAATTATAAAAATCTATTTTTTGTGCTGAATCTCTTGGAGTTTGTTGTTGTTTTTAATACCAATGCGCATCAAAATACTCTTTACTCCATATATTTTTTCACCTCGTTCAAGATCATTGTCAATCATTTCATCATCGTTATTCAACAAAACTGACCTGCTCTCCCTCCTTCAATCCATATTCCATCATAGTCACATCCCTAATGTTGCAACTAAGGCACTGTCACATTAAGGTCATGTCCACTCAATCTTAATTCTCTCATACTCAACTTGAATGGCGACCTACCCACCTTTCCATATTCTCGAATAGCTCATCGCGCTCACATGTGCTTACATGCCCTCACATGTGTTGACATGCCCTGCCCATGCTACTATGTCCCACTAAGCGCATATGCTCGTCATCATTGCTGCTACACACCGCACTCTAGCATGTCCTTGCACCCTCACACTCTTTGTACTCATCGGTGCATGTATATGCCATCATTTGATGGCTCCAAATACGCAGCCAAGAGTTGTGGCCATGCACTCCTCCCCCACTTACAGATGTTCTTTACTCCATATGTTTTTCCCCTCACTTAAGATCATTATCGATCGTTTCATCATCATTTGAATGAACTCACCAGTTCACCCTCTCTATGATCCCTATTCCAGCATAGTCACCTCCCTTTTGGCTAGACCTCTACCGTTGTCTATTATCGACAATTTCTCTTTGAGACATACAAATGTGGTCAATCACTAATTTTCATCAAACGTAGACTTGGTTGCCAAATACTCAATTGAGAATATTAATTGTCATCACACTGTTATAAGACTATCCTCAGATAGACTAAACCAAACTCACTAAATGTATTGTCAATAGCTTTCCAATGCATATGATTAAATGATCTACTCAGTTTGGCGCATTTGTAGAACCACCTATCACATATGACTGGGTAAAATTTTCTCAACTTAATTACATTTCTTCCAAAAATTCACTTTAGACTTCTTGGGTTATTGTCTTCAATTAATATTTAATATTTACAAGTGGATGTTGCTACTACTCATCTTTTGTGGCCAGAGTTTTGGTTGAAATTACCTTACTACTAGAAGAAGAGGTGTGGATTGGCTAAATGTTTTGTGGATAATGGGATAAGGTAGTCTTCGAGGCATCCTTCACATTGAATTTCTATAAATCTTTGGGCATAATTTCTCTAATTTTTACAAGGCTCATTTTGATATAAAGAAATGAAATATTCAGACACAAGAGGGCCACTCAAATGTTCAGAACCTCCATAATCCCACAATAGTCGTTGCTCCTTGGTCATCAATTCAAATTTGCACTCAAAATTCAGAACCAATTTGACTTTCCTCAAAATGAAAAGACGATTGTGCTTACCATTGCTGACAAGCAAGACAATGAAAATTGCTTAGTTCATTCTAGAAGTTCTCCCTCCTATTAATAAAGACATAGTTGTACATGATATTCTACCAACTAATGATTCTGATGGACATTGGGAATGATAACATTGTGGTGGATGAGAGATTTCAAATCTTATTAACAAGATGATATTCTACCAACTAATGGTGGATGAGACATAGTGAGTTTTTTTTCTCCTTCAACATTTTTCTGTATTGTGGGATCGTTCATCTTTTGCCTCCATAATGTTTATGTAATTAATCTTTTCTATTTTTCTATGTACTCTAACAAATCTTCATAATTATCTTTATTGGTTAAGCCTTAACTACATTACTTTGTGCAAATTATTTGTTCTTTTGCTTTCATGTAAGTCATGTAAGCATATGTTCATGCAAAACCAACATCTGATCTGTTTCTGCATGTGAATTAATGTTTTAACATAGAAAGTAGAGTTTTAGCTTAAGTTTAGCATTGTATGAATCACTAGTGTACATAGATTTACAACACCAGGTGTCATCATTAAATTGTTCAAACCCTAGAAACACAATCCAACAGTGTGATAACCCATCTCAGAATGGTAAATCCTCTAATGTTGGAGACAAGTTTAGTTTGTTTCGCCATTGCCAAATGAAATATATGATAAATAGAAGCAAGGTATTACTTGATTGACTGAATTTGATAAATATGTGTTGACTGTAACGGCAAAACCACCGACCGATTCCACGTCAGTGCACGACCAAAACCCACCGACCTACCCAAACGACGCATCGGCTCATTCACCGACATACTCACAAAATAAAACACTTCTTTTCATTCGGTTACAGAGATACACGCACAAAAAATCGCAAGGAAGAGAAAGGATTCGCGACTGACCTCTTGCACCGACGCCGACCCGCGAGCTCTCTGCCCTAGCCGACTTCGTCGTCGACCTCCTGCTCCGGCGTCGATCCCATCCTCCTGCTCCGACGCCGTCGGCCAAACTTCCGTCGTGATCTCGCCGCCAACGAAACCCCCGAGCCTCCTCCTGTGCGAGAGCCATAGCCGTGCCCTAGCCGACTCTGGCCGACGCCTTAGCCGCCTCCAACGTCGCCAGCAGACCCGACGTCCGCAGCCTCCGCCGACCGCCGTCTCCGCTCCCAAACCTCCCGTGCGTGACTTAGACCGATCGGGGACTTCTTCTTCACGATCCCTCTCTGTTCCTATAATAAGATATATATATTATATCATATGTATAATATATATATTATATATAATGATATATAATATATGTTATATTATAATATATCTCATACGATATATTATATTATATATGATATAATATATTTTATATATTATATAATATATATTATAATGTATTGTATAATAAAAAGAAAGAAGAAAAAAATAGAGAGATGTGAGGATTTTCAAACAGGTGTCGAAGACCTCGGCCGTCGTACCTTAGGTCCGACCGGGATGATTTTAAAATTTGAAGACCCCGGGCCGTCGCATCTTAGATCCGGCCGGGATGGTTCCAAATTGAAGACCTCACGCAGTCGATCTTAGATCCTGGTGAGATG
>NW_021319341.1:1109706-1140380 GCF_001605985.2 Dendrobium catenatum
AAAATGCATCCCAAAATTCTACAAAAATACAAGCGACCTCAACTTCACCCCGATGATGGCCGTGTTGACTGGAAATCTCAACCGGAGGGGTCAAATTTGAAATCTAACAAAAGCACAAATTCTTGAAATAAAATCTATCTGCCAAAAACTCAAAACTAAAAAAAAAAAAAATCATCCACCATCCGCAATCGTTTGTCGGGGGTGATAAATTTGAAATTAACCTCAGCTCACAAAGAGCGAATGCATGTCGGGTGTATCACTTTGATTCATCCTCAAATAGTCTCTTGCCAACAGGGACGTGGCATGTGCCCTCTGATCGGGTGGTTTTGCCGCGAAATGGCACCATTATATTACGATCACGGCCAAAGCCCGTATGTTCCCTAAAGGCGTCAAACCCTTGAGCGATGGATCATAGGGTATATTCTATAGGCATAAAGCCCTCTGTCAGCTAAGGTGGATTCATATATATCCCCTTAGACAAACACCAACCCGGGTCTATAAGGTATCCTTGGACGAAGCAACCCATGGCTGCCGACAAGATGCCTTCTGTCAGGTTGGGTCGACTACCTCCTCTGACTAAGTGGACCAGGGATTATGACAGCCCGGGACGACGGAACCATGGGATCTTGATCGGGCTCGTCTTCATTCCCCCCACCACCAGTTTTAAGTTTATGGTGATAAACTCTAAATTCCAAATTTCAAACTTTAAAATTCAAATATAAAACTTAAACCCTAAATTATTGCTATTATACGACAGGTTTATAACCTATTCGACCTCTTTAACGACTAGCCTTAATCGAAAGTTCTCTCTCGTTATCGGGAGGGGTAATTAACTATAGGGGCTTGCGCCTATAGGAAACTAGAACTCAGATCAAAAAGTCCTCACCAAATGAGGACGAAATCTCTGGGTAGTGTCTCATCTAAAAACCCAATCTGCCTTCTGAAAATTCTCCCGGGATCACACATCCCAAAAATTGGAGTTTTTCGGAGCCCACAATATGATGACAAAAAAAGCAATAAATAGAAAACAAATATTTGTAGTGAGAAGTAAAAAATCACAGACCTGATAAAGCACCTCATCAGCAATCCAGTTGCCAATACCAGAAACAAAACTCTAGAAAACAGAGAAGTTATAGAAAATCAATATTTCCCAATGAAGAGGTCAAAATATTAAAAAAATAACCAAGGAACTAATGTGATGCACATTGAAATAGAAAAAGGAAAGAACACGCTAGGAATAAAGATTATACAGTAAAAATAACATATATAACCACGAAAGAAATAGTGTGATTAAAGTATGGATTAATAATAGAGATATTTATATGTGCAAGCGGAATCTTCCTTATTAACACAAGTACAACCTATATGTTTAAAGTGAACTAACAAACAAAGTATTTGAGCAAGATACAACCAAATCATCAACAATTTAACAAATAAGTTAAAATACAAGTTGGTGGTTTTGTTGTGCTATTCAAGATTTGGGTGATATTATTAAATTGAAATAATTAAGAGGTAGTTCAATGAATAAAAAATATTTTGGCAATACACGTGTAATTTCTCCTCAATATTAAAAAAATGAATAGGTCATTACTATGGGAAAAAAGTTTAAATGATAAAAAAAGCAACTGTTTAATAGAGATAAAGACAGAAATTGAAAGCAGAGAGAGAAAATACAATAATCAATTTGAAAAAATTCATCATGTCCCATCATTCAACCAAATCATTTAGATTAGGGGGAATGGAATTTGGTAATTTTGTTGTGCTATCCAAGATTGGAGCGGCATTACAATAAATAAAAGCACTTCAGAAGCAATTTTGTAAATAAGAAACTTTTTTATAGAACACAGCTGTCTCAGTATTAAGAAATAAATTACTATGGGCAAAAGTTTAAATAAAAAAAAAATTAACACTGATCGTAAAGAAAATTTGAAAGTAGAGAGAAAATATAATAATCAAACTGAAATTCTAATCAAGACCAGCTTCTCAACCAGCACCCACGGAGTTTCCAAATTTTATTTTAGGCGACACAGCAAAGGGCTTATCCAGGAAAATATCTATCTGTAGTGGCTGTTTGCATGCCTGATAACAGCACACAAGCTCACTATAAGCATCAAGCTTCATTACTGTTTAGCATAACATCCCAGCATACAGTTACGCCTGTTTTGATGTGATTGACTCAATTATTTGTTCTGCGTATTGTGTAGGTTTAAATTGAAAGAGTTTTAAGAGAATATGGTCCTGGTTGCAAACCCAATTCACCTCTCTTTAGCATGCCTTGACTCACAGATCATATTTGTGGTCGGTCTAATGAAACTTTCATTTAAATTTGACATTATTGAATGCTACATGACACCTCAACACTATTTTATGTTTATAAGCCAAGCTTCGTCAAGTCTCCTGCATTCATCCCTTGATGGCATCCCTCGCCTAAGCTCTCTCGAGCTCATGCTCACCCTTGCCTTGCTTGCAACCAGCATAGCTCACCCATTCTCATGTTCACACAAGTTGCTTGCATGTGCATTCGCGCATTGCTTGCCTACATGGTTCATCCTCCCACTCCCCCCAAATGCTAATAGCCCATGCTAGCATCTTCGCTCTCTCACTAGTGTGAACCCTTGTGCTGAGTCCACTCGTTGCTGCATGTGGCATGCCATTCTACTATCATTCATGCGGTCCCTCTCAAGGGTCCCTCCTTGGTAATCGACTTCTTCTGGAGTTAGCATTATGGCCTAATCTATGCAACATCACTACCAACCTTTTCATGGATCGCAACCTTATCAATTATGCTCGTCAACCATTTTTCACTTCTTTTCTACCTTCAACTATATCGGGTCACTCTTGTAGGCATTCAACATCTCTATCCCCCAACTCGACCCTCATCACAAACCTTATTGGATACCCCTCGATTTTTGGCATTCAACATCTCCATCTCCGACTCGACCCTCATCACCTACTATAGAAGCTGCTGCTACTTGACTTTCTAGACCATTTGCAGCGAAGATAAAATGGATGTTACTATTCCTCTAGATAATGTGTAGATTGGTTCCACCACTTACAATTATTAGACAAATGTTAAATTTAGAGGGATACCTTTCTATTATTCCTCTTACAAATTGTTTGGACACATATACTCTGAATCTTTCAAGACTCACCTTGAATTGAGGAAAATCGATTGTTATTAATCTTTACTTTGAGGTACGGAGGGAGCATACAAGTGATTAGAATCTACTTTCAAACATATTATTTGCAATTCCTCCTTTTTCAGATCAAGTTTGAGCACAAATTTTAGAATCAACTCTAAACATTATCATGCAATCAAACCCTTTAGATCTCTTCCTTGTTTTCCTAAGCCCCAAAGATGTGATCAACTCCTCGTCTACATGAAAGAACAATGATCCCAATTCTCCAAGTGTTAGCCCCTCGTATTCACCTTACTGTTGAGAATGTCGACAACCTAACTTCGATGTAGCTTTATGATTATGATGATAGTATTCCACTAGTGAAGCATAAGTAGATAGGAGGCATCAAATCATGTTTGCCAAGAGGGGATGACAATAAAGAAATTTTACCATCATTCACCGAGATTCACTATGCTACAAATAAGGTGCTATAAATGAGAGCTTTTTAGTATCTCCCCATCTAGCAAATGGATTTTCTTTATGTCATCTTTTTTTCCTTTAAATCGCATCTGTCAAATCTTTGAAATTCATTCATACTATACTCATTCCATTGACTTTAAAAAAATTGCTTTGAAAATAAATCTATTTTATGCAAGATTTTTTGCACAACTTTGTCAAAGACTTCTCATTCTAACCCTTCAACATTAATTTTATACCAGCCTTGTTGCACACAAGTGCAATTGACTAGATTTCCCAGCCATATTATTATTATTCACAAAAATATATCGAACTTATTGGTCAATATTTTGGCTTGTTATTAACAAATTAATTAATTATATTTTCTGATATATTATCTTCAAAAAATGATAGTCCAGATATTTCTTTGCTATAAGCATTTCTCCCTATCCATCATAGTTTTAACAAGACTATCTTAGCATATTTATTTCTGCCAAAGTCAACTTAATTTTTGGTGAGTTCTTCATAATAATTTAATCCACAAAACTCGATCAACCTAGTTTCAAAATTATTAAATTTATTTTTAAGTCTTCATGGATTTTCTTAGTACATAGTGCTCCAGATATGCTTCTCTATCAATCATCCAACTTTAACCACACTAATTATATCCTCATCTACATCTATATTAGTTTGCATAATAGACCAATAAGAGCCCATCACTCTGGCGTATCACATAATATTCAAACAAAATTAACTAATAACTATTAGTTTCACATAAAAAAAACATCTTAACTTCCAAAAATTTCCTTCACTTTTTACTTCTTTTCAAGAAATTAATCAACACGCAAGTAGCAGGACAAAAAAAAAGTGAACGTGTGTCCACCTGATTAAGCAATAGGGCCTTAATTGCAGTATTCCTTTTCCTCAAAGCATTTACAAGCTCTTCAATTTGCAAAGGCTCTAGCAAAGCATCTGGACCAAGTTCAGAAATTGGGGGCACCGCCTCTGGCTGCAGGAATGCATTAGCAGGAACACTAAACGAAGTACCCATAAGGTGCAAGTGGTGCAGGCAAATAATCAATATAACAGTATAAGTTAAATAAGATTAATACATCTTGAAGCAGGCGAACTCTGGCAAAACGTCTCTTATCAGTAAACGACAACTCTAAACCATCTTCTAGCTGCATGAAGCAAGAAAATACATGATTGAATCAGAAATTAAAATAAAGTTACAAGAAAATGATAAATTTTAATATAATGCAAGTATAGAAAAAGAATAAATTAGGTTTGATTGACAAGAAAACATGGCAAATACTAGTCAAATAATCGCTTATCTTTTTTGATGCTGCTTCAGAAGACCAACAAATAACCTTCTTCACTTTAATTTATATACTTCAACAAACAAATTGTTTCCTGCATTTTACGATCACCGGGGAGCCCAAGTTTTAGATCTTTCTCCATCAAATCAAGAATAAGCTTTCATTCAGTCATTTCCAGCATCATTCTCGGCTGCTGGTGTGTAAAGAACATCTTCTATAATTCTCCTAGTTCTAAAGTAACGGATCTATAAGAGAAATATCTAGTTCCTCCACTTAATTTACAATGTCTTTAAACCTCAGAAATCCAATTAGAAAGCAATTCATGAAGACAAGATTTTGTATTACAAATTCATCTCATAGGATCTAGTTTGCCAATCTCATTAAAAAGCTAATTAATTGACAATCTTGTTCGACTTGTTTTATTGAAATATGCTGTGGTAACATTTTAGCTTATTATACTGAAATGTTTTGGGGTTAGCAATTCCTTATCTTACTTAGCCAGCAAAACTGCTTATTGAGGATTCCATATGAAATATGCAGCAATTTAGCCCATCTTTATGCATTTATTATATTTTGAACTAAAATTGGAACCAGATTTTTAACTTGACTAAATCATTTAAATCACATCAATAAAATTATCAAGCACATGAAGGCCACTTGAATACAACAACAACAAGTCTTTATCCCACTACGTGGAGTCGGCTACATGAATCATTTTTCTCTATTTTGCCAAAATTAGAACAAAGATGATAACTACTAGATATCATAGGTTCAGGACATATTCTTCATACAACTGCTTAAGATCATGAACTCTTGCTTCTTCAGCAAATTTTTCACATGATTTAGCATCTTAATGACATTGAAAAAGCTTTTGTCATATTTGAACTGTATAAAAATTTCTGAAGACACTTATAACGCTATGCAAATTCAAAAAGCAAAACAGTGTGCATCTTTATCGTGAAGCTAAAGGTATTATTAGATCTATGCAGTTTTCTCTTAACTTTTGCTCCACTTTTAGGGCATGCCTAAAAAGTACACAGTGCAAATAAAACATAAATTTATCTGGTCGACATTTGAATTTATTTTGCAAAATATTTTTCATATATGCAAAAATCAAAAGAGCGAAAAGAAGGGGTGTATTTTGAGGTTATTGATATCTTAGGAGATTGAACAATAACAAACACAAGAAAAAAAAAATCTAAAATTTTAATAATGCATCTTTCCTGTAAGCTTCCTTTTGAATATGCAATTCAGGAAAAGAATGCAGCCCGCCTTGTTCTAGAGAGGGAATAAAAAAAAGGCATTCTCATGATCAAGGGATTCTCTCATGCAATACACAGCACGTGTATTCAACAAATTTAAAAACGTAAAAGGTTGCCTACAACAACAATGCTTCATCCAAGACGCCATTTGGTACATTTCAATGCAATGCGATTAAAATTAATCATCTCCAAAGTTAATATCACAAATTTGACTAAATTTATTTTGAAATGAACAATAAATCAAACCCATGTTAAGGGACATGAGGCTGTTAGCTCGCCCCACTACAGATAGTTTAAAAATATGCTAGCATAGAAATACCAAATGATTGGTCAAACTTAAATTTTGGATTAAAAATAGCTTTAATCATTAGTGTTCAGGCAGGCCAAACTCTTATCTCATTTTGATTCACAGCCCGAAGTAGTATCAAAGTCGATGATTCAACTGGGATCAGGTGATTGATGTGGATTGTGGCTCTTCTAGATCTTTGATGAGTTCTATCATAGTTGAGCAAAGTGTAAGGGCAGATGAATCCACCATGCCTCTTTATGATTTAGTGAACTTTTGGTGCATGAGGCTTAAGAAACTTCAATTGGGGCTGAGTGATAACCAATGAGGGTTGTTATGGCTCATGTGGCTTTCAGTTTAGTCCGAACTATAATAGCTAAAAATATGTTTGTGTAGAAATACCAAGTGATTAGACCTTATTTATAGACTTAAACTTTTGGGTTAAAAATAAATTTAAAAACTAATAAATGACCCACCTTTGGATGCACTTTGGTTGTTTTACTCTATGTAAATACAGAAAAGAGGATTTGCATATATGTCACATAATTATTACATACTTATATATCTAACACCTAATTCTTTATATTTACTTATACAGCAATTTAGTGTGTATTTCACTTTTGATCATAGTTTAAAATTGCGCAATAAGAGGTGCGCCTCTGCGCAATTTGGACCCATGCCACCTTATTGCCTAAGCAATTTTGGTATTTGCTGAGGCTTATGCCTCAGGGAGTGTGAGGCACGCCTCAATTGCGTAATTGCGCAATTTTGGCTAAGGCGTACGCCTCATTATTGCAGTTACAGAATTTTGCAGTTAGAGTTTTGGGTCTCACTTATTCTTCCTCTGGATGCGAGCAAAACTGGAGTACATATAGTCAAGTGCAAACAAAGAGAAGAAATCGACTTTCAACACTCAAAATGAACTCCCTTGTGTATATTATGCATAACAAGAGGTTGAGAGATAGGAGATTGAGGAACAAGGGGTTGAAGGATGATGAGGACCCTTTGGTGTGTGATGATGTACGTTTGATAATGAGTAGTTCATAGATGATGAGACAGATTTGTCATTATCAGACCTGCAGTTAGAGGATCTAAGTGTAGATGTCTTGAGAGACGAAGCAGAGCAAGTGGGCACATCCACTAGTACCACACCGCATACATCCACTAATTCTATAGCACAACAAGCAAACAAAGATATCTCACAATTTCTTATGTGCTATATATATATATATACAATTAATATGACAATAATCATTCTTATTGAACAGATAGAAAAAAAGTGAGTAATATTGAAGATGATGAAAATATGACATTCATAGATACAATTGGAGAAAGATTCCCTTGAATGCCCATTTAATGATGGGACATGATTGAATTTTATATGTTTTTTTCTTATTTGTACTTTGGGAGTTTTTTTTTATACTTATATTTTGTGCTTTTGTACTTTAAATTATGCTATGAGATGCTTATATTATTATATTGCATCTATTTTTTTGTTTTCCACTAATTTCACTTGTCATTTAGATGTTTTTATTGTATAATAGACTCTTAATGTTATTTACCTGCTAAAATTCTTAAATTCTCATTTATGCAATTCTTAGTCTGTGAGGCTTACGCCTCACACCGCCTCGAGGCTTATTTATGCAATTTTAAACCTTGATTTTGATAAATTAATATTACTGATCTTTATAATATAATTTAGAAATTATTACTTTATATGAATATTTTAATGTAATATGAAGATTGGAAGTTAGATATATGAATAACTAAGAATTTTGTAGCAGTTATGTAAATCTCACCTAAAAACTGCCAAGCATAAAACGCTTCATTCAATTTAAATTTCACCAAAACAAACAGCTCGTAAGAGACAAACAATCACACATCTTCTCTAAAAAAAATCAATCATTGCAAGACGAACGAGCATTACAGGCGCAGGTAAATAAGTAAATAACAAAGAGATATCAAAAAGCCGCATGCCTCCATGAATACTTTCGAGAACTTCGAAGGCCATTCATCCTCATCGCTGACAGCAGACCTACAAAGAACGCCACAATGTTAAACCTTATAAGAAACAAAACATCCGCATTTTCACCCTAACTCACCTCTTGTACTTTGTGACTGCCACGCCTTTGATGTAGACAGCGCCAGACATTCCAAACTGGAAGGAAGGAAAGGGAGGAGAGTCAAGGCGGAGCCAGAGGTTCTTGCCCTTGCGGAGTGCGGCAATGATAGTCTTTCCGACGAGAGCCGATTCAAGCTCGGATGGGGAGACGCCTTCAATGACCTTGGAGTCGTTAGCGACGACAGAGCGTCGAACCTTCTTGCCGGTGCAGTGCTCCTCTATCGCTTTCCTCGCCGCCTCTACCTCCGGGAGCTCCGGCATCTTTCGGTTGGTTTCGATCTCGATTGTCGCGCTTGTTAAAACCCAAGCTGAGACTCCAGAGAGACGGGCTAAACCATTTCCGCAAAATTCATATATTATTTTTTAATGCGGATTAATCTTTGGCATCCGTGAATGGTTCGCTTTGTTTTTTATCCGGTGATGGTTAGCTTTTTTCAATTTATGCGTCCATTGATTTGCGAAAAAAAAAAAAATATTGAGTAAAATAGAATTTAAAAAGAAATATTATATATTTAAAATATTTTAGATTATTTAAATGAGTGTGAAGTAAATATAATTAATTATTTTGTTACTCTCTTTAATACAAAGATAGATGCAGAGTAAAGTGGCGGGTGGCAACCGGCAACGATGGCTGAGATTGTTCCCATTGTCGATGGCGGTAGCTAGTGGGCATGAAAGTGACATAAAATTTATATAATGTATTTGGAATTTGATCAAATCTACAAAATTTAAATATATCAAAGTTGAACTAGATAATAAGTATTTTGAATTTCAAAATTTTATTATGTATTTATTTTACTTCAAATCAAATATCAATTTTTTCAAGACTCATACATTTCAAACAATTTACCTCTTTTTTACTTTAGGCCAATATGCCTGTGAATTCGAATTTATTCGGAGCAATATGAATCTGTGAATATAAAAAATTTTGGACTTTTTTTCACATGAATATATTTAGAAGATATTCATAGATATTATGATGCATATAAAATATTTTTTTAGCCCTAGTTAAAATTTTATTTTATTTTCATATAACATTAGCAGTAAAAGATAAAAAATAATAAAAAATAACATTACGAGTAGTTTTTAATCATTAACATTCTGATTTTATCATCGAATTGTTGTCCATCGAAAACATTTGTTTTTCTTGTAATGAGGCTCACTTGAGACCAGACCAATTTTGTAGCGAGTGATGGAGCCATTTGCTTATCGTTTTGTTTTGAAAGTCCAACGACAACCTAGTATTGGTTTAGTTGGTAGAGGGACGAGGATCCATGTGTTTGCTATTGTAGTGCTAGAAACTTGGTTGCCATTTTGTTTCGCCAATATGTGTGTTTGGATGCTTTGGCATATGTGGTGGGATCATATTGAGTGGTTAGGTGGTGATGTTAGTTTAGGAATTGATGGGGTTTAAGGGAGCCCATTTTTAGACGGGTAAGCATTGGATGATTTGGGTGAATGGGGGAGGATGATAAAGATGATATGGATAAAGTATGAAGAATCTGATTGGTGGGTGGTTGTTTCTGTTGGAGTTGGATGATATCGTTGTGAAAGTGTTGTAGGTGTTATGGATGTGGATGAAGTGGGGATCTTTGAGGAGGAGGGTTGGAATTAGTATATGAGGATTAGGGGGTGGATGGTAGGCTAAGTTAGGATATAAGGGTGGATTGATTGAATATAGGAAAATTGATTGGTCATTAATGATGTGGCAGTATATGTAAGGGCGGACGGAGGTGGGTTAAGACATTTGTAGCTTTTATAGGAGTCAGCGTAGTTAATGAAAACACAATGTGGCGATTTTAGAGAAAGTTTGTGATAGGCAACTGGGTAAGGAGAGGAAAGCAAGCGCATCCGAAATGCGAAGCTGAGAGTATGTGGGTGGTTGTTTGTTTAGTAATTGATGTGGTGATTTGTTGGAGGTGTTTAGGGAAGGCATGCGGTAGTTGATGAGTTAGATGATAGTGAGGAGGGTGTTATGCAATAGGTTGTAAGTAAGATGTGCTATGTGTACTAAAGTTCTAGTGGTTTCGATCATATGGTGATGTTTGCATTGATACATGTTATATTGTTCAAGGGTGTAGGTGCAGCTTATTTGATGTGATATACAATGTAACAGTAAGTAATTTTGTAGAGTGCGGTTTAAAAAATTTGTTCCTCCATCATTGCGCAGAAATTTAATCTTGAATAGTAGTTGTTTTTCAATTACGATGTAAAATTTAATAAATTTAGAGGGAATATCATACTTGTACGTGAGGGGAAAAGCCCAAGTAAAGCGAGAATAATAATGGAAGTAAGTTGTAAAAATAACAATGCAAATTTATGTAATTGTATATATGATCTTAGGTGTTATATTAAAGAGACCATATAGAAAATGTGAAAGTGTGGAAAGGATTTCAACAAAACAAGTGAAGTGGTTGATTATATTGTTTATAGTAATTTTAGTTTCTTTTATGTCATTTTAATTAATATTATATTATGCATATGTATTTGTTGATATTTAATTATTTGATATGCATCAAATTGAGTATGATTAAGTAATCAAAGCTTAAAATTTATATGTATGGTATTAAAAAAAATGATTGTATACAGTAATAAGCATATGTAATGGAAATAAATTATATGAAAAGAATTAAATATGTAAACGAAAAATATTAAAAGGGCAAAGATATATGCATACAAAAATACATGAGTTCATATTCTTATGATACTGACTGAGGACACAACATACTCATTCATGTTAAATGGTTGTATCTTCATTGGTGAGAAATTTAGATGGTGCTCGACTGCTCGTGTACTAAATGAAAAAGGGAAAATGAATACTACAATATTGTACATAATAAATATATAATAAGGACTAATATCATCTGAAATATTATATATATATATATATATATATATATGCTAAACACAGTTTGTAATTATATACATACATGTTAAATATAAGAGGAATTTTATTGAATATGATTTTATATATGTATAAATACTAAACACAATTTGTAATTATCCACTAACTTTACATAAACTGTTAAATGAATTTTCAGGTATGCCTTTTGATAAATAGAAATGACTGATAGAAAGAAATATATATATAGAAGAAAGCGATCGGATGGAGATAGGTAAAATCTAGTTTAAGTCCATGCATAAATTTTATATTTTTATTAGTGGCTCCTCAGTTTTATATGGGATGTAGTTAATAAACTATTTATGAAATTGAAAGAAATGAATTAATCATTCGGTTGTCCGTTTCTGGTTCGTTAATTCGAGTATCCGGGCTGGGTCGTGATAAAAGTGCATCAGAGCACTAAATAGGGTATGAATCGTATTAAAAGAGCAAGTATGTTGATTATTGAAGTTAAGAAAGTTGATTTTATAATAATTTATGAATTTTATAAGATATTTTATTTTAGTTAAGAATATTTGAAAAGAATAATACCAAATATTACCTATTAATCCTGATGCATTGATATAAATGATAATAGTAATGACCAGGGGCGGAGCCAGAAATTTTTTTTAATGAGGACACAAATTAGTACTAGTCATTAAATTACTCTCAAAATATCATTTTTCTTTTATGTAATCGCAAATCACGAGATATGTTTTTAATAAAAAAACATAAAAAATACAACCAAAATTATATTTGATCCCATTAACAGAATAGATATATCACTCTCTATCTTATTATTCATTAAGAAATTAATATTTTTTTCATAACAATGTTAATGAATTAAGTCAAAAAAATTAATTTTATATTAAAGTTTATTTGATTTGAGTTAATTGAAATAAGTCTTAATTTTAAATTATATTTAATTTAATTATATTTAAATTATAATATAATATTCAACCTAATTCTAAATTAATTGTTTATTAAATTAATTTGACATAATGATTCACATTTTGTTAAAGAAAATCATAAATAAAAAAATTTATAAACATAACCTTATTAAATTAATTAATTTATTCTCTAAGATTTATCAAAAAAAAAATTCAAAAAAAATGAATAATAGATATCAGCTGGTATGCCTAATTCCCAAATAAATAAATAAATAAATAACTGTATTGAGGGCGGTAATATTGGGCTGATATAAAGTATGATCGAGAAAGAGAGAAAGGGAAATAAAGAAGAGAGAGAGAGAGAACACAGAACAATACCGCAACATGACGTCCTGTGGAAAAAGAGCTGAAACGACGGAGGCGGAGGGATTAGTAAAATTAAATTTAATCTTTATATATTAATTATTATATTAATATAATTTAAAATGGCTTGATTAAAATTGTTGGGCCAATGGGGGCCATGCCCCCAGGGCCCCCACTGTAGATCCACCCATGATAATGACTTAACTAATTTAGGGTTAAAAAAATCAACCATCAGGAAGTTGTAGTAATAATATAACAACTATGGATAAACATTTAAAGCTATTATAGGATACAATATTACTATTGTTTAAAGGCGTTGAGTGACCAATTGAGGCATGGAATTAGTTACTACGGATCGAGAAAATATTAGAGGTGATGTTATGTCCAGATGGATGGAATATTTCATTAGAAATAGTTGTACTTGATGGTGAGGATTCAATGTGGCGGATGGGTTAGCACCATAATTGATTTTGAGGGATACCTAGCATTCAGATCAAATGTGATAATTTTACTCACGTGTTCAAAGACTAATTTGCGTCTCTTTCTGCGAGAAGGCAAATGCAAGATAAATTTCTAAGACAGGTGCAAGGAGATAGATTTGTTATGCAGTATGAAGTAGAATTCCATACTTTATCAAGATATGCTTCTCGATTAGTTCATAATATAGAAATATTTTCAATTTTTATCTAGATTGAAAGATGCTATTAGGAAGCTCTTGTTCCTTTGGGGATTAAAGATTATTCTTTATTGGTGGAGAGAGCTAGAAAAGTATAAATGAATATACAAAATACCCAAAGGAGACATTAATTTCAAAAGAGGAAGAATGTTAATGACTTGATGTTATGAAAACTTCCCAGGATTCTTACAATAGATCAATTTCACAATATGAAAAGTCTAATTGGAAGAAGACAAAACATAGTAACAATGGGAGTCAAATGAGCATGAATATCTACAATAAATATGAAAAGTAACATAAGGGAGAATATCTTTTTGGGATAAACACATGCTTCTAGTGTCATCAACCTGGACATATAGCTAAAAAATACCCTACTTTGAGTCAAAGACCATCAAGAGAATCAAGAATGAATGCGGGGCCCTCCCAAAGAAATGTTGGCAAATAAAAAATGATAGAATTAGTTGCTTTCACTCCGGGGCCAAGTCAAAGTTAATCAAGTACTCAGTTTCTAGTGCATGCTTTATCTCATCAAGATGCTAAGGACTCACCTAAAAGGATTACATGTATATTTTTATTTAATTCATAAAAATTTTATTTAAATGCATGATTAATTAAATAATCCAAGTGATGAGTTGCTTTACATGTGTGGGCCTGAGATTAGCTTTGTTTGTTGTAATCTAATGGTTCTTCTTTGATGTGCTTTGGAGGTGGAGGCGGCTGCTCCATTTTTCTAAGTTTGTTAAGTGTTAGCTCTGTAGCTATGCTTGAGGTGGAGTATGCTTTTATACGATTTTGATTATCTTGAAATATTTAACATCTATTTAGGACAACTTTCTAACTGCTTTGTCTTTACGATATCATTCAATATTTTGTTTGGTTGCTGCTTTCTCATTATTTTTAAAAAGTTTCTATAGTAGAAAGATATTTTTTGCAACTAGAGTATTAAGTTACTTTCTCTATAACTACAATATTAAGTTACTTTCTCTTTACGTCACGTCAGCAGTACTGAGCGAGAGATGATGTGGTGCATTAATCTGGCTGGTCTCCGAACGACATTCGGCATCTGCATAGAATAATTAATCTTGATTCTTTATTGATGTATTGCTTTATTATCAACGTTAATTTACTCCTTTTTTTACCGTATAATTTTAAATAGGTCTATATTGAAAGCTTAAATTAATTTCAATTAAACCTAATTTTAATGAATTAAATTTTTATTGATCATGTTATTAAAATCATTTTATAATTTAGTATTTATTTTTAATTTGACAATCAACTGATAAGCCATCAATCGACGTCTGCTCTGCTAGCCACACTATCACTCCCCTACTGAGAGCAGAAGATTCCCCGACAATCTTCATCCGAGTCGTTCACTTCCAATCGTTTGAATGATCTCAACCACTAGTTTAATGCTTATTTTGTTTTACATCTTATATAATCTATTATTGTATCATTGAAATGTGTGTGAAGTCAACTCTTGGTTGTAGCCGCTTTTCCTTTCTGCTTTCCTTCTTCTCCTATATGCTTTGTTCTCTTCATGATATCAGAGCAGATGTCGGTGGTTGCCTTATCATTTGTTATAGCTTATCATCAACAAATAATTAGAACGAGCAAACTTATAATCACATTTGACTAGATGCAATACTAAATAGAATGCCAAGTTGATCTAAGTTATGGTTGAATTGAGCAAAAGTTTGTTTGGAGCCCATACAATTTTTTATAAATTTAATTATAAAGCTGCTATGCGGGAAATAAATTTTTAAAAGCTGAAAAATATAATTTCTAGCATAAAAATATCATGAAAGCAGTAAAAATAAATAATCAAACAAAAATTATGATTGCAATATGAAAATAAAATAATAAAAAAGCTATTCCAGATGAAGCGTGAGATTCAATTATTCAGAGATGTATGACGAAGCATCAAAAATATATTATTTCAATTTGTTATGAAGTATCGATCTAAATTTTATCTCTTTTTCTCTTATGTATTATTATTATTATTTAATTCGTGATAATTTATTATGGGTTTTTCTGGTCGATCTCTCTTTGATCCGTTGGGATAATTATAGGCTAATTTTGAAACTTCATATTTAATGTTAATCGAGATGAATTTTGTATTTAGTCAATTTGTTTTAAAGTAAGCATTATATAAATGTTAATTAATACTTCATTAAATTTAAAATATATAAAAATAAAATATATTTTAATAATAGTTTGTCAAAAATATTTTTACCTATTTTTTATAAGAAAGTTAATTAAAATATGAAAACTATGATTTCAATTAATAGCTTTTTAAACTTTTTACTAATTTTTTATGTTAAGAGTCTCATGACTATAATTTTTATTTGGCTATTATTTTTTTTAATATTAAAATATTTCATGCTGCAAAATAATTATTTATAGCAACTTTTAAAATTTTAATTTTCTCATATTAATTTTATAATCATTTTTATAAAAAGTTGCCCTCATCCTTTTTTTTAATTATTAGTTTTAATTTCAAATTAACATAATATTTATTATTTACATATTTTATAGATATAATATATCTAAAATAAAGTAATAAGCTTAAAATTTTGAGATTCAAAATATTTTTTTTTTCAATTTTATCCATGTTGGAGAAATTATTGTGTACGCAATCCGAACGCAGAATAAGGTTCGGATGCTGCGTATTTACTGCTTATTTTATTGCGTATTTTTTGATACATAATTTTTTTACGTATTTATTATATATTTAGTGAGTATTTAGTGAGTATTATTTACTTACTACTTATTTGCCATATATAAATTATACATAAAAAAATACATAATGAAATAAATAATAAATATGCAGCATCCAAACCTTATTTTACCTTCGGATTATATAGACAATAATTTCTCATTCATGTGAACAGGTCGATCAATCTGGGTACCACTTACGCGTGGTGATGACGAGCCCGCCAAAAGCCTATCACATATAATCCTCGGAAAATCACCCACCAGCATCCGCCAATCCACCAAAACATCGGGGGGTCCACAGCCGCCATTCCCATGCTGCCATGCTGGAAGATTCATGAAATCCCGTAGAACTTTACTCTCACCTTCGGTGACACCATCTAAGGTTCTCTTCGTCGCCACGCTGATCCCGACACCGAGCCAATCTCTATTTAAAAGTTTCAAGCAACCATCTCTAGTTTCCATAAAACCCCTGTTTCTTAAATAATTTACATAAAGTTACAGCTTACTACAAACGCATTATTCTCTATTTTCAGGGGTTTTTATATAATAGAACTGATTTTTTTAATAGGATTTATTTTTTCATCTTCCTCCTTTAAAATGATCACAGATCCGAATGAGAATATACCTGAAGAGAGGCTGCTTCTCGGCACGCTACTGCTGGTTAGCGGGTGAAGGCGCAGTTTACCCTAAAATCTTGTCCTATTTCTTCGAGCTGTAAGTGCCCCGGCCACTGCAAGTTTTTCTTTTTTTCTATATATTCTGCCGAAGAAACACAAATGGGCATAGAAAGTTTGATAATGTTCCGTCTGTGGGGTTTGAATCTGCAAGGAAATGGGGTTGTAGTGGTTTGTGATGGATCGCTACTTTGATGTGACGATGCATTGGTTGCCATTGATCAAGGAAGTGCTTGCTGGTTTTGTTCTTTTTTCATTTTTTTTTTCTGTTGAAGTTTGCTGGATCGTATTTAAGACAAAAGCTAGTTTTAATACCCATATTTTATTTGTCTGTTTGCTTTATTTTGTTTGTTCTAGCAATTATCTTCTATAATCCGTGACGTGGAATGTGTTCATCATTGGTAGCCATTGATCAATGAATTTGGTTTACTGTTCCTTTTAGGGTACATAAAGTAGGTTTTCTCTTCCTTCCTTCTATTCATTAGAACTTCCGGGACAATTTTGTTGTTTAAAGTTATATAACTTGCTATTGAAAATAATGAATCTCCTAGATTCTGTTATGTGACTGAATGTAAGAAGAATTCAATATGGATTTTCAAATCTACAAATAACTTTAAAAAAATCCCTAAATCGTGAGGATTTTATTTTCATACTCAGAATGAGCGAAACCAAAATTAGCACTTCCTAAAACCTGTTTTTCAAATGTGCCGAACAAAATTTTATAACCGGTAAACAAGTGATAATTACTTCTCTACCAAATCAATAATGCCGTTTAGGTTTAGAAACCTAGTTTATTAGAGAAAATCATTGTCGTTCTGCACAGTATTTTGTTTTTGGATAAGATTCGTCCTCTATGGATTTTTATAAAAGAGTAGGACACAATATGTTGCTTGCTCAATTATTATACTTGCTTTAAATTTTGTAGATTTTTTTTCATGGCTTCCTACATGGGGCCCACCCAACCCCCACACGTGCTCATAATGTAAGCTCTCCATGCCAGCGTAGACAAGTGTGGTGAATATCATCCAATTTGTTAACTTGTATGCTAAAATGCAATCTAATATTACTCTCTCTCTTTCTCTCTTCCCCTTCCTCACTTTTTATCTTAACTAGTTTTTCCTTAAGTAATTGTTTTTTCTTAACTTCATCTTCATGAAATAACATGTATGCATGTGAGATTTTTACTTTAGTGCACTTGCTCTGACCAATGTAGTGTTCGGGGAGGGTTTGAGATAAAATTCTCTTTGTATCCATTTGCAAAGAGGTTGTTTTGTGACTCGAATTTGGGATTTCTATATTAGAGGTGTAACTTAATAGATCCAGATTCTCTATTTATTATGTTTCGATTTTCATTGTCCTGAACAAAAATGTGATTTGTCATTTCCCTGCACTGATTATTTGTTCACTAAGTTCATTGGTAGCTTCAAAGTGGTTTATGTTTATGAATGAACCTGTCTGAGTTCCAATGGCTTAGGAGCAAAAAATTTGCAGATTATATCATGTTAAAAGTGTTTGTCCTCCTGTTGATTGATAAGAAGGCTAACACGGTTTATTACTCATTCAGGCTTGCAGGATCAACATGTTGAAGATTTTCAGGATGAGGATACCCTTATTATGTCTTCTCGTCCGTTCTTTTGTTTTGATATGTTTTGTTGAAATTGTTTTATCAGGCTTCACAAGCTCTTTCATACGGTCAGAATGGCCTTCTACAGACATACCATTGGATAGTCCGGAGTTTTCAATTCCAGAGGGTTATAATGCCCCACAACAGGTAATTCCATGTAGCATTCGTATGTTATTTAGCAAAACATTATTTTTATTCACTCTTCAAGCTATTTTTTGCATGGTAATATACTTAATCATGAAAAATTCACTCAGACACTGCTTGAGTTAAAATTGCTGGTTGGTGTTCCTTTATTGTTCTCCCTATCCTCTAAATTTGCATGGTATTTTTTATTACATAATACTCTTGTGATTCTTCTCCGTTTTAGTCACCCAACATTTCATCACTTGAGAGCTGCCATTCTTCTAAATTATTTGGGGGATTTTAGGCATCTCATCTTTACATGGAACCTAGAATGTTATTTTGGGTTGGTTGGGCATGATAAAATATGTTGTAAAAGGTTCATGTGAGAGATCTCATTTTTTCCCTGTCATCATCATCATCAACCTTAGCACAACTATTTAGCATCAATTTTATGAATCCTCATTTTTTAGTTATAGCTGGAAAAGACAAGTATATCTAAATATTCTATGTTTAATGACTTCATTTGAAAAAAAAAGAAGTGAATGCACACGAGCAGAACATCTAATACGTTTGTTGTTTTCTTCATGAATTCTTTGGTAAATGATACCATAATATCTCAGGTATTTTGAAGCTTAACATTTTTCGAAACCAAAATGTTGTCGAAGTTTAGAATCTCACAATACTGTCAAGGGGCTATTTTCATCCTCCAAGTTGTTATCTTTTCAACCTTTATGATTGATATTTCATTGCTCTCCTCCATGTAGGGGTGTAAACGAGTCGAGTCGAGCTTGACTGTCAATATTGAGCTCGAGCTCGACTAGGCAAGGGAAAATGAGCTTGTCGAGCCGCAGTTTGAGCTGCTCATCTGCGTCCGTCGTGCTGCACACATTCGCGTCAGCATCTGCGTCCATCGTGGCACTGTCCTCCGCATCCGACTTGACACCAGCGTATGCGTCAACGTCCGCATTCATCGTACCGCCCACGCCCGTGCCTGTGCCTGATGTGTTGCCTGCGTCCGCCGTGCCACTGTCGTATGCTTCTGACGTGTCGCTCGCGTTTGCGTCATTCGTGTCACTGTCGTCCGTGCCTGACGTGTTGCCCGTGTCCGCGTCAGCATCTGCATCCTTCGTGCTGCCCGCGTTGGCGCTTGATGTGCCGCCCACATCCATGTTTTCATTTTCCCACCGGCACAAGCCCCGCGTTTCATTTTCCCTCAGGTACAAGCCCCGCGGTTTTATTTTCCCGCCGTGATTTCGCAAGCTGCTCGATGAGCTCGTGAGTTTAGCGGAGGGCTGTTCGAACTAGAGCTCGATAAGTCCTCGAGCTCGAAATTGTGTTCGAGCTCAATTCGCGAGCTCGATAAGCTGAACTCGTCAAGCCTGTTATCGAGTCGAACCCGAGTTGGCTCACGAGTTGGTTTGACTTGGTTGCACTACCTCCATCTCAATCTTTATGCTCATGATTTAATTGCATGTTGCTGTAAATTTTAATTGTGATACCTACATATTTTAAGATTGATTCAACAAGTAATCTCATTATCATAATATAAAAGTTAGTTTTAAAAAAATGTAGGAAAAAACAATACAAACGCTTTTATTTTGATAACGGATGAAAAGCACTTGCAAGATACAACTTTCCTTCAATTCGAGAGGAAGGAAAAACTCTCCAAAAGATCTCCGGCGAAGCCAAGAGCCCAAGACACCAAAACCTAGATCTCAAAATAATTCAAATTCAAGATAATCCCTAATTCTCTCTTAACTCTCTAATTAAAGCAAAAGGAAAGATACAAATTACATAAACACCTTCTTCATTCAAAAATTCCCTCCAACGAAACGCTCAAAAGCCGCCTAGCCCGCTCCTTCGTCCGCGGTTTGTGCGATCGGCGGGTTCCGCCCGGCTTTGGACCGTCGGGTGTAGAACCGGACCGGTCCAGCTGGGACCGGTCCAGTTCTAGGCGGTCATTTTTCATCTTTTGACTTTGTTGTATGACATAACGAACATGCTTTCTAAATACATATTCTACAGGCATATCTTGATCTTCTATCATATTAAGTTGCATATTTTTATTTCCACTTCATGTAAATTGTCTACTATACTCTCGGTTCTCAATTGATGTAACCTAAATGCATCTTGTTTCGAATTTCAGTTAACTCATGTTTTAGTTTCGTGGAGACAAGTGCATTTTATAATTTGAAAACTAACCGATGCAGCATTGATACCTAACATTGACTTCTGTTTCTCTCAATTCTTTCTTTTATTCTAAAATTTGGCTTCAACCCTTGAATTCCCTTGCTGTAAGTTCTTAATTTATGATCTTTATATCGTAAAACTAATATTCTGCAAAATCTACTTTATTGTCCTTTCAGGTTCATATCACCCAAGGTGACTATGACGGGAAAGCTGTCATTGTCTCATGGGTGAACATGATCGAGCCTGGGTCTAGTGAAGTACTTTATGGAACATCGAAGAATCAATATAATCTTAGTGCTCAGGGAACGCATACAAACTATACTTTCTACAAGTACAGATCTGGGTACATTCACCACTGCCTTCTTAGTGGACTTGAGGTATTTTCACTTGTGCATTTACATATAAATATGATTTTCTTATTTAAGATAGAGCTGCATATATATATATATATATATATATATTAATGGTCAGGATAGAATGCACATATTATCTGAAATTTGTGTACTCTTTGAAGTTTAATTCAACGTTTGATTGTCATTAACTATGAAACTTAGAAATTGATCTGCAAATACTTACTGTAACAAAAAATTTATGAGCTCTATGTTTTTTTGTTGATTGATTAAGTAGTTTATTTGGCTACGAGCATGACTTTCCTGATGAAAATCTTATTCCTCAATTCTTAGCTGAACATTTTGTACAGTACTAAGAGAACTTGATTCAATACATTATAATTTTCAGCACTTTGATGTTTTCATTACAGCATAACACCAAGTATTACTATAAGATTGGAACTGGCAGTTCTGCTCGAGAATTCTGGTTTGAAACACCTCCAGAGGTTGACGCAGATGCTTCCTACACCTTCGGTATAATAGGTAAGTTTGCCATTTCACTTGTTACATTAGTTTAGGTTGACTACTTCAATGTTTTTAGCTTGTTTTTATGAGAACCGAAATGCTAAAAAACCTATCTGAATGCCGTCTTGGATTATTAGCCTTGTTATCAGAATAGACCTTTTTGTGTTTTTTTCTAAGTCTTTACACACCGGTTAGGTCTTATCTTCTCTACTTGACACTCCTGGCTTTCTCAGCAATTGTCATATTTTAAATGGAGTTAACTATGCCATGCGGTTTTTTCTTTATCTTCAACTTCATGAAGTCAACTTGTGCTAAATTTAATATAGCTCTACCCAGTAGGCTGTCAAAATAGTTGATCTAATGAAACAGGACCTTCTCTGTAAGTGCACCACTGTTGCATCTGAGCACGAATTACAGTCGTCTCTTGAGGCTCAATAAGTCAGCAAATTAAATAATAATTTAAATACAAATTTATAATAAATAACCATATTGAAATCATAATTGAATAAACTTACCATTATCTGCAAATAATATAAAATCATTTTTAGGATTAACTTTTAATTCTTTTGAAGTTTACAGAATATCAATATTAGCCTTTTAAAGATTTGTACACTTTTATAAAAATGTTCAATGGAGCCCAAATGAACATGACATTATCGTCATTGAACTGCATAGATGTCACTTTTTGTCTCTTTAGGGGTCCATTTTGCCTAACATGCTATGCATGTTTCATATATGGGGTCCCTTTTATCACACCTACAATTACAAGTATTATACATGGGATCCCTTTTGCCTCACTTGTAATTGTAAGTTTCATATCATTTTATAATCAATCTTTATTAATTTGATATTCAATAAATTTCACATATTCATAGTTCTTATTTGTATTATAAGGCTGCATACTTTCATAATAATATAGCTATTATATTGTTTGCATTAAGAGGTGTATGACACATGTAAAGAATTCTACTTATTTTCAAAATGTTACAAACTAGAAAAATCTTTAAATGATCATATTACATTTTATTTTAAATATGAATCTTTCTAATTTGCATGTAGTTGTTCGTACATAAATACTTGGCTGTGAACATGCATTCATAACATCACTCTCTTTTTATAACTATTTTTTTGAATTTTCATTAAATGCTAGTGTACAAGTCTACCAAAAATAACAATATATATTTTTAAAGTAAACTTGCATTACTTATCTCCTTAACGAGTTATCTTTTCCAATTCCACATCTCCTATATATATATATATATATATATATATATATATATATTCATTTCTAAATTTAGAAAATCGAAAAGATAATACTTAACATTAAAATTTCTTACCTCCTTCCTTTTATTGTTTTTTTCTTCTACTATTTCTTTCCACGGCTCCAAAACACCACACAAAATCACTGTTCCTTCAATTAATTTGCACACTCACATCAAACTACAATTCATTATATGAATCCAATTAATTTACATTCAATCCTTGCCACAATTTTTCAAATAAACTCAATTTTATAATTCCACAAATACCTGCACCCAAGCCTTCCTACATTGCACTAAGCTGAACCTTCCTTGCACTGTGCTGTGCTTTCCTTTACTCTGAATTGCTACAGTTCTCCCAGAATTTTCCTTCAGCCGTTGCCTGTACTGTGCCGAATTCTCCTATTATTCACTTTGCCGTGAATTGCACCGCCGTGAATTGCACTGTGTCCCACTCCAATACCACTCCTCACTCACACTTCTTCCTTCCCACTGCCTACTTGTGTGAATTTTTCTGTCTTTTGTGAATTCCGAATAAGAGGAGTGGATGAGAGGCCCACATGTATAACTGCTCTTCTCACACATTCATCTGTTTAAAAGCATCTATTCATGAATAACTACTTATTTAATTTAATAAAATCCTTTACTTTTAATAAATATTAATATTTACTTAACTATTAATTACTTTTAATACTAATTTATCAACCAATTATCATTAAACTTTTTATTTAAATGGCCATCACTGAGTGAGGAAGAAAAAAGAAAAAAAGAAGAACCAATTATCATTAAACTTTAAAAATAAGTTTAGTAAAATAGAATTATTTAATTTAAATCTTACATACTTGAACTTTTTTTTTGGATCTTACACGGGATGGGATTCGATGCTGGTACAAGATGGCTACAAGATTCTCGGGATTTAATGTGGAAACAATGATGGGTTTGGTTTAAATTTCTTTTAACATATAAACATGCGTGCGCTCGCATATACATATATAAGAAATTGAAGTATATTGACTCTTTATTACAAGTCATTGTCGCGTGGATATGTATATTATTCATCATTGCATCGCACACGGGTTAATTTTGTACTTTGCATTCATATGGTGAATAAGACAATATGGGCTTCTTCTTGGTGGTTTTGATGTTCTGGATGGGTCAATGTATAACACCCAACAATACCTCTTATTTGTTTTGTAGAGTGCTATACAAATAAACATAATATTTTTTATTATTTAATATATGATATTTTTCATCATTTAAAAATTTATATAAAACATCCAACAACATTATATTTACTATATAAACGGAAACATCTAATAACTCAAATTACATCAAATAAATATTTATAGAGCCACTAATACAATCCCAAAATATTTCACTACTGAACTGTTTACAATCCTAGACTTATAAATAGAGCTAAACACTAGCATATAAAATGAAATAATTTGTAATTTAATCTGCATAAATCATTTCCTTTCCTTTTCTTTGATAACAACCAATATGAAATAATTGATAAGCTACGAGGCTTAATAAGTTATGCAAATTTAAATAGCGGTTAAATTGCATGATTAAAACATTCACAATATTGAAATCATAAATTAAACAAACTTGACATTATTTATAAAACATCATAAAATGATAGCTAGCTTTAACATTTACTTACTTTGAAATCTATACCGAATATTAATATTGATATTTTAAAGATTTGGCTAAACTTTCATCAATATGTTCAATGGAGCCCAGGTAAATATGACATTATCGTCATTGAACAACATGGAGGTCACATTTGCCTCATTAGGGGTTCTTTTGCCCCACCTGCTATACGTGTATCATATCTCTAAGATTTTTTGTCCCTCTTACAATATAGTGTTATACATGGGGAGCCGTTTGCCTACATATAATTATAAGTTGTACATCATTTTGTAATTAAATTTTACTTAAATTGATTTTCACTAAACTTCACATATTCATAAATTACACTTATATTGTTGCATGCTTTCATAATAATATTTCTGTTATAATCTATATACAAAGAATATGCATTCAATATGTAAGAAATTGACATCTTTTCAAAACATTATTAATTAGAAAAATATTTAAATGGGCATACTAAACTTTATTTTAAACTAACATGATTAAATTATTAAGTGGTTGTTCATACTTCATACTTGAAAATTTGGATGTATAATCCATTTCTATACATTGAACAAACTTAATATCATTTTACTTTAATGCATTCTAAATTAACTCTCCATACTTATATATAATTTTAATATAATTGTATTACTTATCTTTTTGAAGATTTATCTCCTAAATTCCTACACCTTGCACTCTTTCCATTTTGTAAGTAAGCTATACAATTTACTTCTAAATTTTCTATAACTTTCATAAATCATACTTATACTAATTTGCATAAAACAGCTTACTCCTCATATTCCAGATAAATTCATACATAATTGATTTATTTTTTCTTTTAATAACTTTTGCTAATAAAATTTACAAAACAAAGATAACATTATCATGAAAGAAATTTACTTACTTTTAACTTCTTTCCTCTATTTCTCTAGTATTCTCCTTTAACTGGAATTCTTTACCAAAATTCCTATTTACGAATCTTGCTGTAGAAATCAGTCGATCTTATCAAAATACTTAAAATTTCCTTGATAAACATGTTGAAATTGATCACAGTTTCACTTACCCGAACTTCAATAGTCGTTGTTAACTATACTGTGGAACACTTCTACAGTTCTCCTTTCACTTCTTCCCCATTTTCCCTTTTATCTTCCTTCATATAAAAATTCTGAATTTGTTCCTTGCACTGTGAGTGCCGAATATTTCTTCCAAGAATCGTACCTCACTCTTCAGCAAAGCACTATGCTGAATCCTCTTCTACACTAAGCACTGTGCTGAACAATGCTACTGTCCCCTAGGCACTGTGCCGAATTTCACTGTGCCGTTCCTTTTTCTAACAAAGCACTGCACTGTGCCGCTCCTTTTCCAGCGCGCACTGAAATGTGCCGTGAATTGCAGTAGTTCTCTGACCCAATTCTCCCCAATGCATTAACTGTCAGCATGCGTGAAAAAGTGATGGAAAAGGATGGGTAAGAGGCCCACTAACTGCTATCCTACACTCACGTCCAAAGGGAACAACTCTTCAGGAATTAACTGTAATTAATAATAATGCTAAATTCACTTAACATTTGAGCGTTGTTTGTGGTTTAGGTATTTCAAAACCGGTTCATGCGACTTCGTGTTAATTGGTCGTAGTTCTCATCGTATTCGATTGAATTTGCCACGAGATACATATGGAGGTTAGCATTAGGGAGACCATTTCTTGTAGTTCCTTTCTCTTTTTAGGTCTCGTAGGTTTGACATAATGTGGTATGAGTTTCCGACATTTTTATTTCTATGAGTATAGCCTAAAATACTAAAATACTCCTATATGGGATCATGTTTTGAGGTTCCTCGAATTTGATTAGATCATGTGGGCGTCATCATCCTGTTTATCTCGTGTATGGTTAATTTTTCACATGTTTGCAAACGGGTTCTTAAACTCGACAAGCCTAGCATAATTCGGACTTGAGTGCTTGGCTTTAATCCTATCTTTGTTTATTAAGGCATACCATATGAAAAATCATTTTTTGAAATTAATTACCAGGTGATTTGGGTCAAACCTACAATTCTCTGTCAACACTGGAGCATTATATGAAAACTGGAGGACAGACTGTCTTATTTGTTGGGGACCTCTCGTATGCTGATAGGTATCATGATAATGATGGGAACCGTTGGGATTCTTGGGGCCGTCTTGTTGAAAGGAGTGTTGCATATCAGCCATGGATTTGGAGTGCTGGAAATCATGAAATAGAGTACAAACCTCATCTGGTAATTCGTACAAACTGTAAATACTATGATTTTCACTGAAATATTGGCTCAATAACTAAATTTTCTTATTACATATTCTCATCAAGCATTGAGTTATGATAATTTAGTATTTCTATTGGTGCTACAGTTATGCTTGGTTCACTTTTCATTATTAATCAAGTTTTGCTAGCTTTATGTATTCTTGATGATACCATTTGCAGCTGAGAATTGAATTTGCCTATAACTTGATGCGTTCTTGTAAAACTAAAAATGAATTTGGTTTTATTTTTTGTGAATTAAAGGGCTATTTTTTTATTAATATTATTTTAAAATTTTGTCACAATCTTTACCAGTTACCGCTAGTAGAATATTGAGAACAAACCTATGGTAGTTTTATTCCAACTATGTTATTAAAATGACGTGTTTCTATCTTTTAGATATCTTACTCAAGAACTGTTGCCTCTTTTTATAAAGTTTAAGGTCTCTGTTTGGATTATAAAGTTTGAACCTAATTGCTTCAATTATAAGTTGGTCACCATTTGATCAGTGGCCTACCATACATGTGCTTTGTTTTCATTCCACGGCTTAGTAATACATAAATTCAAGAGGCTTGCACTAAACGTTAATTTCAAGGTGTCATGAGTAGCTTTATGACTCTTATCCCAACTATTTAAGGCCCACTTTATCAAATCTTCTTCACCATTCAATTTTATCAACTGTTTTATTCAATGTTAATTTTAATTTTATGCAAGTATCTATTCTTATTCAATGTTAACTTTTAATTTTTTGCAAGTATTCATTTCCAACTTATGTGCTTGGAGTATCAAAGGGAAAAACTACTAATAGTAAAAATATGTGGTGGTGGAATCAAAATGTGCAAGAAAAAATAAAAAATTAGTATATTTATCATAAAAATTGGTTTCGCTGTAAAAATTCTGATAATTGAGAAAGATATAAAGAGACCCGTAAGGAGTCTAAGAAAGTAATTTACAATGCAAAGATTTTAGCTTTTAATGATTTATATAATAGATTAATACTAAGGAGGGTGAAAGATATATGTATAAGTTAGCTAAACAAAGAGATAGGATTAGTAAAAAAATTTGTTCAAGTGAAGTGTATTAAGGATGAAGATGAAAAAGTGTTTTTATTAGAAGAAATTCAACAAATGTGGATGAGATATTTTGCCAAAATTTTCAGTGAAGATTATGAGAATGCAATTGACTTTAATCACCTTAGTAAATGAAAATAAAGATTTTTATTTTTATCGTCATATTAGTAAAATCAAAGTTAAAGAGGTTTTAAAGAAAATGAAGTGTGGAAAAGCTACTAGACTTGATAATATCCCAATAGAGGTGTGGAAATGCTTAGGAGATGAAGGAATTTCTTGGCTTATTGAACTTTTTAATATTCTTATGAAGACTAAAAATATGTCAGATGAGTTGAGAATGAGTTTGTTGATTCCTATTTTTAGGAATAAATATGATGCACAAGATTGTTTGAATTATAAAGGAATTAAGTTAATGTGTCATACTTTAAAACTATGGGAGAGAATTATGAAGTATAGGTTGCGGCGTGACACCAATGTTTCTCAAAATTTATTGAGAGGTTTAATGGAGAAGTATAGAGAGAATAAGGAGGATCTATATATAATTTTTATTGATTAGAGAAAGCATATGATAAAGTTCCAAGAGAAGTGCTATGGAGAGTTCTAAATAAGAAATGGATTAATAATGCTTATATTCAAGTCATTAAGGATATGTATGCAGGAGCTATTACTTGTGTAAAGATATAATTATTTGTTCTATCTAAAATTAAGCGTGCAAGCTTTCATTACGAAACCCATCATCGCATGTACGTTTCACATCACAAGGTGGTTTGACCAAGTATTTTTATATCAGTTGGATTAGATCAAGGATCAGCCTTAAGCCCATATCTTTTTGCGTTATTCATGGATGTTCTCACTAGACATTTGCAAGAGGTTTTACCCTGGCGTATGTTTTTTGCTGATGATATTTATCTTGTTGATGAGACTAGATAGGGAGTTGAAGGTATACTTGAATTATGGAGTCCAACCTTAGACTCTAAAAGCTTTCGTTTGAGTATATCTAAAACTGAATATATGGAATGTAATTTTAGTAATAATAGATCTAGTGGGGGGATTGCGACTTTGGGCGATCAAGTCATTAATAAGAGCACCTAACAACTAGCATACTTCGAATTAGGATTCATCTAATAAATTTTATATCGTTTTGATTATTTTTAATGTCATGGGTTGTTTAGTCCAACAATGGTAGTAGGTATTCCTCTATTTGATTTAATCTAGATTAGAGCAGGCTTTTCCCTCTTCATCTAAGTCTGAATACCAAATCTGTTTTTCACGAAATCGTGCAAATTATTTCTTTTTCTAATGGTCTTCATCACTTAGATTTCATTTATACAAATATAAGTTATAAAATAGATAAGCACTATCAAGCAATTAGGTCAGCTCTTCAACGAATAGGGAAAAAATTATCTAATGGGTTTTATATGAACCTTGAAGGATATGATTTTTCCACATAATCGCTTCAGCCCTTAAATTGTAGACCGACATGTGCTATCACCCATGTGCCTATTGATAATACTATAGGGTGTGTTTCACATGATTAAGCTAGCTTAATTTTCAATTCCTAGTTTTTATCAAAGATTAAGTAATTCTTATGGGAGCCGTAAAACACAGTAGAATTTAATTAAAATAAAAACCGCATCAATAAGATCTTTTGCTTTGAGATAATGAATGCTAGTCGGCTATCTGATTGTTGGTATTGGTGACCCTTCGTTAGCTTCATTCCTCATCTTGCATATGAATAATTGGATCCTGCTCAGTGGTGTGCTGAGCAACATTTTTAATTGACTATGCTGGAACTTTTGAGATTCAAACCTTTCTGGCGGAGACTAGACTAGTTTTTTATGGTTTGAGCCATTTATTGCTTCTAACACGCTATTAAAGTTGATTTTTGACAGTTATTGCGGTTCTTCAGATTTGATCCATGATTATTTCCTTGATCATTGTAATACTCGCTAAACTTTTGTTGACCTGCGTATGAAAATCCCGCATACATACCTGTAGACCGATGGATCCACGATTTTTGCTAGAATCCCTGCCAAAATTCCGCCGAGGAACTATAGATTCGATTCCGTTCACGTCTGTCTCCGCGATTCCTGCAGGGATCCCGTCGAAGAGTACTCATTTTGCGTCGTTAAATAGGAGCCGAAGGCTCTTCTTCTCGGCTGCTCGACACAACTCTCCTTTCCCGTTCGCTACCCACACGACCTCTTCCCTAATTTCCCGTCACTGTGCCGACGCATCTCCCGATCTCTTTGAACCAGAGAGAGAGAGATAGAGAGAGAGAGAGAGCATCGACCTCTTGAAGCCCTAGACCCGGCCGAACTCCTACCTGCCGTCCGACTCCCTACCCGACGCATCCTCTCTGTTAGGATCAGAAGTTACAACATTTTGATCGGGGAGCCCGTTAGCTGAGAAGGTAACTTTCTCCCTCAAGCGTGCTTCTTCGGCCAAGCCCAGTAAATCTACCAAATTGTAGAGAGAGGGGAGGGAGTGATTTATTAGTTTTTTATTATTATTATAATTATTTAATTAATTATATTTGCTATAATTAATTAGATTTAATTTTAATTAAATGGTTATAATTAATTTTAATTAATTTAATTAGAATTAAATTTAAATAATAATTTTTAATTATTATTAATTATGATTAATTAATTATCATTTATTAAAGTTAATTAATATGAATTAATTATAATTAATCATTTTTAATTAATTTTATTAAATATAATTAATTATTTTCTTAATTGATTATAATTAATTATAAGTAAATTTAATTAATTAGGAATAATTATAATAAATGAAACTTGCCTCCCGCCTCGATCCGTATGCCAACCGCGCCGACATCCGCCAAGGTATAACTTCTAAAACCTAAAACTCCGAGAACCCGATTTCATC